>NC_062560.1:63086744-63159438 GCF_016906955.1 Phacochoerus africanus | reverse complement strand
TCAATAAATGGTACTATTTATTGTGGAGAACTGGGTTGCCACATATAAAAGAATGAAACTAGAACACAATCTCACATCATACACAAAAATAAACTCAAAATAGGTTAAAGATTTGAGTCAAGAGTTCCTGTAGTGGCTCAGTGGTAACAAGCCTGACTAGGATCCATGGGGACACAGTTCAATCCCTGGCCCTGCTCAGTGGGTTAAGGATCCAAGGTTGATGTGAGATGCAGAATAGGTCACAGGCACATCTTGGACCTGGCATTGCTGTGGCTGTGGCTTAGGTTGGCAGCTACAGCCCTGATTGGACCTCTAGCCTGAGAACATCCATATGCCGTGGGTGCAGTCCTAAAAAAACCAAACCAAACCAAACAAAAAGACTTGAGTCTTTAAGTCTTTTAAGACCTTGAAACCATAAAATTCTAGAACAAAACAGGATTTACACACTTTGACATCAGTCGCAGCAACATCTCTCCCCAGGCAAGGGCAACGAAGGCAAAAACTAACAAAAGAGACTATATCAAACTAGAAAGCTTCTGCACAGCAAAGGAAACCATCAATAAAACTAAAAGACAACCTACCAAGTAGAAGACATTTGAAAATTTATATAAGGAGGTAAATACCAAAAATATATAGAGAACTCATCAACTCAACAACAACAAAACAAACAACCCCATTAAAAATAAGCAGAGGAACTACAGATATTTTTCCAAAGAAGACATACAAATGGCCAACAGGAACATGAAAAGATGTTCGACATTACTAATTATTAGGGAAATGCAAATCAGAACCACAATGAGATTTCATATTATGCTAGTTAGAATGGCTATTATAAAAAATGGAAGAAATATCAACTGTTAGAGAAGATGTGGGGAAAAAGGAATCCAATACACTGCTGGTGGAATGTAAAATGGTGCAGTCACTATAGGAAACAAAATAGAGATTCCTCAAATAATTGAGAACAGAGCTATCAAATAATCCAGTTATTACACTTCTGGGTATTATCCAAAGAATACAAAACACTAATTCAAAAGACACTTGTGCCCCTGTGTTCACTGCAGCATTACTTACAATAGCCAAAATATGGAAACAACCAAAGTGCCTATCAACAGATGAATGAGTGGAAAAGATGTAGTATATACATATATATATATATATATATATGTAGTATACCATGTATATAAATATATAAAGTACCATATATATTATATATATGTAATATAGTGGGGTATTGATAAGCCAGAAAATTTTCCATTTGGAATTACATGGATAGACCTTGAGGGTATCATGTTAAGTGACATAAGTCAGACAAAGACAAATGCCATATGATTTCACTCATATATGGACTATAAAAAGAAAAAAAATGAACTGAGCAAAAACAAGCACATAAATACAGAGCACAAAGTAGTTGTGCCAGAGTAGAAGGGGGTTAGAAGGGAAAAATGGGTAAAGATGGTCAAATGTATGGTAATGGATGGGAACAAAAGTTTTGGTGGAGAGTATGGTGTAGTGTATACAGAAATCAAAATACAATGTTGTACATATGAAACATATAATGTTATAAACAAATTATCACCTCAATAAATTTTTTAAAAATTTCTAAATGATCCATAGGTTTAAGAGGAATCTCAGGGAGTTCCCTTGTGGTGCAGAGGATTAAGGATCTGGAACTGTCACTGCTGCAGCTAGGGTAGCTGCTGTGGTATGGGTGTGATCCTGGCATGGGAATTTCTGCATGCCACTGGCATGGCCAAAAAAATAGAGAGGAATCTCAAGAGAAATTTTTACGTATTTTTAACTAAATGAAAATGAAAATTCATCTGATCCAAATTTGTGTAGCATATAAACACTGGTTAGATGGCAATTTATAGCTTTAAATATATTAAAAATAAGAATAATCTAAAATGAATAACCTGTTTCCCCCTTAGTAAACTAGAGAAACAAAAGTTAATTAAACCTAAGACAAAAAGAAGAAAAATAATTTTAAAGTGGTACAGAAATCAATGAAATCGAATACAGGAAATACCAGATAAATTAATACAACCAAAAGTCGATTCTTTGAAACAATCAGAAAAAATGATAAAACTTCTAGCCTGGTCAACCATAAGAGAGGACATAAAACATCAATGTCAGGAATAAAAGAGGGTCCATCATCACTGATTCTAAGACATTAAAATGATAACAAGGGGCATTAAAATGATAACAAGTGTCTATGAACAATCTATGCTCACAAATTTGATATCTTAGGTGAAATGGACCAATTCCTTGAAAATTCACTCAAGGAGCTATAGATAACTTGATTAGTCCTATATCTGAAATAAATTGAATACGAAATTTAGAACTTTTTGTTTTTATTTTTTTGCTTTTTAGTGCTGCACCCCCCCTCCCCGGCATGTAGATGTTCCCAGCCTATGGGTCTAATCAGAGTTACAGCTGCTGGCCCACACCATAGCCACAACAACGCAAGATCCGAGCCACATCTATGACCTACACCACAGCTCACAGCAATGCCAGATCCTTAACCCACTGAGCAAGGCCAGGGATCGAACCTGCAACCTCATGGTTCCTAATCAGATTTGTTTCTGCTGCGCAATGATGGGAACTCCAGAAATTTTTTAATGGAAGAAGAAGTCTGGCCAAGATGGTTTTACTGAAGAGTTATAACAAATATTTAAGGATGAAAGAACATTAGTTCTACACAATTCTGTTCAGAAAATATGTATTGTGTTGATATGGTATAAAATCTCAAATTTTTCATCAGCATAGTTAGTAAAAATGAACAGATTATCTGGAAGCTGTAGGACAACTTCAAGTTTCCTAACATATGTATAATAATGATTCCTAAAGGAAAAGTCATAAAAATAACTGAAGAAATAAAGGCCAAAAATTTTCCAAGCCTGTTTGAAAAGTATGTACTCACAGACACTGGAGGATCAACAAACTCCAACTATAAGGAACATGAAGAGAACTGCATAAATGTCCATCAAAATAAAATTACTCGAGAGTATCTATAAGAGAGAAATCTTTAACACAGAGAAAAAAAGTCATATTACATTAAGAAAAACACAGAGTTCCCATTGTGGCACAGCAGAAACAAATCTGACCAGGAAGAATGAGTTGCAGGTTTGGTCCCTGGCCTCGCTCAGTGGGTTAAGGATCCAGAGTTGCTATGATCTGTGGTGTAGATCACAGACGCGGCTCTGATCTAGCATTGCTGTGGCTGTGGTGTAGGCCGGCAGCAACAGCTCCGATTGGACCCTTAGACTGGGAACCTCCACATGCTATAGGTGCGGCCCTAAAAAGCAAAAAAAAAAAAAAAAAAGATAGAAAAGAAAGAAAAAAGAGAAAAGAAAAAACAGATGCGTATGTTAGCAGATTTCTTGTCAAAAAATTTGCAAGTGAAAAGACAGGAAAGCAACATTTTTAAAATGGTGAAAGGAAATTGTCATATTCAAAATCTGTGCTAGGCAAGGAGAGCTTTCAAGTAAGAAGGTAATGAAGCTCCCGTTGTGACTCCATGGGTTAAGGACACGATCTTTTCTCTGTGGCTGAGGTTGCAGGTTCTAATCCTAGCATCACTCTGTGGGTTAAGGATCCGGTGTTGCTACAAGCTGCAGCATCAGTTGCAGATTAGCTTGGATCTGGAGTTGCTGTGGCTGTGGCATGGGCCCCAGCTGCAGGTCTGATTTGACCCTTATCCTGGGAACTTCCATATGCCACAGGTGTGGCCGTAAAAAGGAAAAAAGGCAAAATAATGGTTTTTTAAACATTCAAAAACTCAAATAATTAATTACCAGAAAGCTGTAAGAAATATTGAAGTCCTTTAGTCAGGGCAAAATGTTACCAGATGTAAAAATATTATCAACTATTTAAAACTAATAATACATGATTGGGAGTTCCCGTCGTGGCTCAGTGGTTAATGAATCCGACTAGGAACCATGAGGTTGCGGGTTCAATCCCTGGCCTTGCTCAGTGGGTTAAGGCTCTGGCGTTGCTGCGAGCTGTGGTGTAGGTCGCAGACATGGCTCGGATCCCACGTTGCTGTGGCTGTGGCATAGGCCGGCAGCTACAGCTCTGATTAGACCCCTAGCCTGGGAACCTCCATATGCTGCGGGAGAGGCCCTAGAAAAGGCAAAAGAAACAAAAAGAAAAAAAAAGAGGTAAAAATAATAATGCATGATTGGGATTGCAACATACATATTATAAGTAAAATATATGGCAAAAGTAGCACAAAGGTCAGGAGAGGAGAAAGGAAGTATACTATTGTAATGCTCAAATGTGAAGTTAGTGATGTCCCTTGAAATTATACATTGAAAGTGATAAGATAAAAATGTATAATATAAACCTTAAAACAACCAGTGAATTTATGAAACAATGGAGGAGACATTTGATAGGGGTATGTTATGGGCTTTGAGTCATTAAAGATTCCACCTAGGATGAGCCCAACAGTTTGATGGAAGTCAACATGATGAATGAGTCCAATTGTGAGGCTGAAATCAACACTGAGAATGAGTCCAGCTAAAGTTCTAAAATCATTATCAGGAGTGAGTTCAGATGTTGAGATTGACCGTCAGTTCATAACAGAATTTAATGAAATGTGAGACCATGGACCTCAATAGTTTGTAATAATTTGGAGTTGAATTTAAGACCTTGAGACATAATGCTTCATTCATCACTAAATCCTAGAAATGTATGAATGTATTTGTATAAAGAGGAGCAGAATGACTAAAAAGAGGCTGCTATTTTATCATCATACTGAAAATGTAATAATCCCCACATATGACTTTTCATTGCCCTGTCAACAGTGATCTGACGTATATATTGAGAGACAAGATCTGGGAACTGGGATATTAATTCAAGATGCTTAAACAATGTGGCACGCTGCAATTATATGCAGTGCCTCCCGGGCTGTGTGAATCCTTTGTGAATATTACTTTTGTTTATTATTTATTTATTTTTATGGCCTCACCTGCAGCATATTGAAGTTCTCTGGCCAGGGGTTGAATAGGAGCTGCACCTGCTTGCCTAGGCCACAGCCACAGCAACACAGGATTCAAGCAACATCTGCAGATTTTGGCAACACCAGATCCTTAACCCACTCAACAAGGCCAGGGATTGAACCAACATCCTCACAGAGATAATATCAGGTCTTCAACCACTGAGCTACAATGGGAACTTCTCCTTTGTGAATTTTAGATAGCTACTAGGGACTGCTTTAAACACTGCCAGTGAAGTGGGAATGAAATTATGGTTCCATCTAGTGCTTGGCTACAGCAGTGTTGTTGAAGAGACCAAATAAGTATGAGTGGCAACACAGCCAAAATAGAGTTTGGCACCCATTCTACTTCCAAGTGGAGTATCCCAGGCACAGGTTAATACCCAAAGTAGGCATAACTAGGCTATGATTAAGTCAGGATGTAAAAAAAAAAAACAAAAAACAAAAAACATGTGCATTATGTGGGTACTAGAACCTGATGTACTAGAGAGTTACTGACCAGATGGGCATAGTGTGAACTAGGGTTGTTGTCCACATTCCAGGTGATTGTAGATAGGCAGAGCCTGCATTGCTTAGTGGAAGAAGCTCCTAGGTGACCAATTTTAATTATTGGCTGTTTCTGCTGTACACTTAGCTGTGGGTGTGAGTCCTAGAGCTATGATCTCAACTTAGTGAGTGAGATCATTATTGACATTATTTTTAAACATCTTTAGTAGCCATAAACTATTGGCAAAGCTTTTACTTAGGGATATCATATCATTATTTTCGTCATCATCATCATCATCATGCCAGAATAGCTCTAAGAGATACCAGAGGGACATTTAATAGTGAGTGGATCACAACTAACAACCCAGCCTTGCTCTAGTTTCTACTCATCTTGGATAAGGCAAGAACAAAAAATTAGGTAGAGGAAAGGGAAGAGAGTCATGTAAGAATACCTAGTTTAATGTGACATTTGTAAACCTTGATATACTAAGTGTCACCACTGAGGGCAAGGAAAGACAGTTGAGGTGTTTTCAGTGCATTTCAATAAAGAGTAGGAGGCCACAAAGCTGAGGATTTAGTAAAATGAAGGCCAATGGAACGAAAAAGACCACTCAGGACATCATTTTTCCCCTCATTTCAGTAATATTTGTTTAAGCAATCCATTGTGACATTGTAAGACTGGCTGCTTTGAGCCAAAAGAGAAAATGAAAGTTTGATTAAATGCCTTGTTCATGGAACCAGTGTTGTGTATTTCGAGAATTAAGGTGAGTGCATTGGACACTGTCAATAATATCTAGAATCCAAAGGGGATAAGGAGTGTTTAGTGAACCAATGTCAGGTTTAACAGCTGCGTGTCTAGTGGAATTGGTAAGATGCAAGTATAGGTATCTACCACCTTAGGCTGGAAAGAAGGGGCACTAATTATTAATAAGAAACATATGAAAGTAGAACTCTCACTAGTAAAAATAAATATATAACAAAGATAGTGTATTCATCACTTAGGAAGCTAGTATAAAGGTTAAGAGAAAAAGTAGTAAAAATAACTATGAATACATAATTAGTAAAGAGACACACAGGATAAAAAGATGTAAAATGTAAAAAAGTTTAAAAAGATGTAAAATATGATATTAAAAGCATAACATATGGTGGGTGGGGGAGAGTAAAAAGGTAAAGCTTTGGAATGTTTACAAACTTAAGTTTCTATCAGCTTAAAATAGACTGTTGTTATATGTGTGCTTTATTCTAACCAAAAATCAAAAATCTATAGTAGATACAAAAACATAAAGAGAAAAGGGTCTGAGTATAACACTAATGAAAGTCATTAAGCCACAAAGGAAAAGAGCAAAAAAGAAGAAAGAGACAGAAGGACTAAAAACAAATTAGAAAACAACAGTTAACAAAATGGCAACAAGTACACACCAGTCAATAATTGCCTTAAAAGTAAATGGACTAAATGCTCCAACCAAAAGATGTAAAGTGGCTAAATGGATTAAAAAACAAGACCCATGTATATACTGCCTATAAGAGACTTATTGCAGACTTAAGGACACACAGAGACTGAAAGTGAAGAGACAGAAAAATAAATTCCATGCAAATGGAAACCAAAATAAGCTAGGATACATATTAATATATATGTATATGTACATCAAGAAATGTAGACTTAGGAATTCCCATCATGGCGCAGTGGTTAACGAAGCCGACTAGGAAACATGAGGTTGCGGGTTCAATCCCTGGCCTTGCTCAGTGGGTTAAGGATTCGTCATTGCCATGAGCTGTGGTGTAGGTGGCAGACGCGGCTCGGATCTGGCATTGCTGCGGCTCTGGTGTAGGCTGGTGGCTACAGCTCTGATTAGACCCCCAGCCTGGGAACCTCCATATGCCACGAGAGGGGTCCAAGAAATGGCAAAAAGACAAAAAAAAAAAAGAAAGAAAAAGAAAAGAAATATAGACTTAAAAATAAAGACTGTTAAAAAAAAACACACACACAAGAGAAGGGCATTATATAATGATGAAGAGGTCAATCTAACAAATGGATATAACATTTCTAAATACATATGTACAAAACACAGAAACACCTAAATATATGAAGCAAACATTAATAGACATAAAGGAGAAAATAGATAGCAATACAAGAATAGTAGGGACTTTAATACCCCACTTACATCAATGGATAGATCATCCAAACAGAAACTCAATAAGATAATTTTGACTTTAGGAATTCCCGTCATGGCGCAGTGATTAACGAATCCGACTAGGAACCATGAGGTTGCGGTTCGGTCCCTGCCCTTGCTCAGTGGGTTAACGATCTGGCGTTGCCGTGAGCTGTGGTGTAGGTTGCAGACGTGGCTCGGATCCTGCATTTCTGTGGCTCTGGCGTAGTCTGGTGGCTACAGCTCCGATTCGACCCCTAGCCTGGGAACCTCCATATGCCATGGGAGCGGCCCAAGAAATGGCAAAAATACCAAAAAAAAAAAAAAGATAATTTTGACTTTAAATGACATGAGAAACCGGGTGGGTGGAACAGATATACAAAACATTTCATCTAAAAGAAACAATACACATTCTTCTCAATGGCATAAAGAACATTTACCAGAATAGTTATGTCAGGCCACAAAACGAGTCAATAAATTTAAGATGTTTGAAATCATACAAAGAAAGCACTTTCTCCAACCTACAATGGTATGAAACTTGAAACCAATTACAAGAAGAAAACTGGAAAATTCCCAAGTATGTGGATATTAAACAACATGCTACTGAAAAACGAATGGGTCAAAGAAGAAATCAGAAGAGAAATTTTTAAAAATCTACAGCTAGATAAAATAGGAAATAGGAAAAACTTATGGGATGCAATAAAAGTAGTTCTAAAAAGGAAGTTCATAGTGATAAATGTCTACATGAAGAAACAGGAAACGTCTGAAATAAACTGTCTACTTTTACCCCTAAAGGACTAGAGAAAGAACAAATAAAGCCCCAAGTTAGTAAAAGGAAGGAAATAACAAACAGAATAGAAATAAATGAAATAGTGATTAAGGAAACAATACAAAAATCATGGAAACTAAGATCCGATTTTTTGAAAAAGTAAACAAATGAGTAAATCTTTAGTGAGATCCACCAGGAGAAAAAGAGAGAGGACAAACATAACGGACACAAATAAAATCAGAAATGAAAGAGGAAATATTACAGCTGATACCACAGAAATAGAACACGAGACTACTACAATTATTTGCCAACAAATAGGACAATTTAGAAAAAAAATGGATAAATTCCTAAAAACATAAAACCTACCGAGAAGGAATGATAAATTAAAATTAGAACAAACTGATTAATAGTAAGGAGATTGAATCAACAATTAAAAACTTCCCAACAAACAAAAGTCCAAAAACAGAGAGCATCACTGGTGAATTATACCAAATATTGAGAAAAGATTTAATATCAGTCATTCTGAAACAGTTTCAAAAATAGAACAGGAAGGAACACTTTCAGACTGATTTTACAGGGTCAGCATTACCCTGATAGCATAATCAGACAAGGAAAACACAAGGAAAGAAAATTACAGACCAATATCCACAATGAACATAGATGCAAAAATCCTCAACAAAATATTAGCAAACCGCATTTAAGAATACATTAAAAGAATCATACATAATGATAAAATGGGATTTATTACAGGGAGGCAAGGATGATTCCACGTCTGTAAAAACAGTCAATGTAATACACCACAAAAACAAGCATTGATCAAGATCTCTTACTACATATCAGCAAAATCTGATATGAAACGGGTGACTGATCAAAAAGTAACCTTAAGGAAAATCTAGAGGAAAACATACAGAAACCTGTTCTGACCTTATGTTGGGTCGTGTGTGTTCTTAGAAACAACACAATAAATCTGATCAAGGGCTGTTATCCCAATTATAGAGTGAGAACTTTCAACACTCGATGCTAAGAATACCAAAAAACCCAGTTAAAAGTGGACAAAAGACGAGAACAGACACTTTACCGTGTGTCCATGGATGGGAACTAAGCACGTGAACACGTGTTCCACATCCCTGGTCAATTAGACAAATGCAGCTAAAAAACCACCATCTGATAGCACCACGCAACTCTTGAAACAGCTAAAATTTCTGAAGACTCTCCATAGCAAGTGTGAGCTAGGATGTGATGGAACGGAAACCATCATCCACCACTGATGGAAATGTAAAATGTACAACTGCCTTGGAAAACTTTTTTTGTAGTTACTGAAAAGTGAAATACAAACTTACCACATGACTCAGCCTTTCCAATCCTAGGTATTTATTTACCCAAACCAAATGAAAGCATACATCCACACAAAACTTGTGCATGGATGTTCGTAGTAGCTTTATAGGCCATAACACCAGGTTAGAAATATCCCACATGTGTACCAGCGGGTGAAGGGATAAAGAAACTGCCATACATTTACACAGCAGAATATTCGTTTGCAATAAATATTAATGAGCTATTGATGCATGGATGAATCTCAAAATAATTACTCTTATTGAAAGAAGCCAGACCCACAAAAGTTCATATCACAATGTGTGTGCCTGTGTGTATGCGTGCGTGACAATCATAAATTGTGCACTATTCCAGAAAATGCAAAATCATCTAACAGTGTTTGTTTCTGGTGATGGGGAGGGAGGTGTCAGAGAGCATGGTGGTGGTGGGGAGAGCGGAGAAGTTAAAAGGGGCCTGAGGAAAAGTTTCCTCTCTTAATGATGAAGATAATTTCATGGGTCATGTGTCAAAACATATCAAATTGTGTGCTTTAAACATGTGCATTTTGTCATATGTCAGTTACACTTTAATAAAGCTGTTAAACAATCAAAACCAGAAAGAGCCTCACTGACCCGTGGGACAATACCAAGTCACCAAACGTACATGTAATTGGTGTTGCTGAAGAGAAAAGAGGGAGTGAGGAAGGGACAGAAAAACATTTAAGGATAAAATGGCAGGAAATGTTGCAAAATAGGGGGCAAAACCATCAACTCACATCCCCAAGAATGCCTATGAATTCCAAGCCGGAAACAAAATGAAAGGCCCGTTAAAGCCCACCATAAATTAATTTCTTTCAAATAAACATAAATTTTTAAAAGCAGGCTGAGAATAAAAAGACACATTACAGAAAGGGGGGGGGGCGGCGAAAGCAGGAATGACTTTTGTCTTCCTGTCTGCAAAAATTAAAAATAAATCTGAAACAATCAGGGCATTGTTGCCTAAATTCCAGTTTGTCCCTGGTGCAGATTTTAATAAGAGAGAATTAATTTAATCTACGTGTTTTAACCTGTTCTGTGAATGGAGAAAGTCACAGAAAAATGCAACTTTTTTGGAGACAAAATTAAATGTCAGGAAAATGTCAATCTGTTTTTATAGATTTGTATGAGCTCGAGAAAAGTGTGGGGGGAAAAAAATCAGATAATTTTTCATCTGAAGCCTGGGATTGGTGGGGATTTTGAAAGTTAAGGTGACTGATTGTCAACCATTACTCATACATCCCCAAGCTGTTCCACCTGTTTTAACAGCATGGGTTAACTTGGCAACGGTTATAGATTCTGAGAACTCGCAAGAGAGGAGCTTAATGTAGAATAACATAGTGGTCACCAAGTCCAACTCTGGAACGAGACTTTCTTTCAGTCAATCCCCGGCTCTGCCATTTACACCATAGGAGACCTTGCCTGTTATTTAAGTCCTCGCTGCCAAAGTTTTCCCAGGTATAAAATAGAGTTTATAAGAACACTCATTTTAGGAATTGTAATAGGATTAAACCGTTTAATGATCAATTGCCTGGCAACAATTTAATCGTGTGTGGGGCGGGAGAGGGGAGAAAGGGGGGGAGGGGGGAGGGAGGGAGAGAGACTGAAGCATAGGTCAAATATAAATCAAACTCAAATGTGGCAGACCTTTCAGAAGTTACCTACACTCAGTGAAGAAATATGGCCCTGTGGTCAACATTGTTCATTAAAAGGTAAAAAGCTTTTCAAAAGAGAAAATGTTTTTAGGTTTCCAAAAGTGGACGTAAATGATTATGAGTCTCGTTAGGAGAGGATGCAGAGAGGAGGAAGAGAGGTGGTTGAAGGAAGGGAAGGATAGAAGTGGTACTATCTTCATTCTATGGAAAGAAAGAAAAGCTAAAGGAACTAAAGCGTAGGCGAGAAACTGAGGGTTAAGTATATCATTGAAAGTTACTAGGGCCACTCAGAGAGGAACTAAACCACCAAAGAAGGTATAAAATCTAGAGAGAAAGAAAGTGAGGGCAGATTGAAGACCTGTGAGTGAGTTGAATTCTCTTCTCTAAGCAGAATGTGGTCACTTGAAGACAGCTAAAGTTGATGAAATGCTGAAATAGCAGATTTAGCCCTTTATTTAGATGTAAGAAGGTAACTGCCAAAACAATGCAGGTGGGAATTATTAAAATCACCTACCCTGGGAAGCATAGCTGGGGAGTGGGAAGTGATGGGGCATCAGGCCTTTGCTTGTTCAGCACAAACTTCTTTGGACTCTTTGGTCATCACTCTTTTACTGACCATGTGTAGGACTTCCTTTCAGTAAGAACACTTTATTTTTGAGCATGGTGTGTATGGGAGGAGGTCTCAAAGCGAAACACTATGCCTTTAGCCAGGAAGGCTGCACCACATGGAAGGAGATTTCATTGTACATCTATGCTGCACAGTGAAAGCTTAAGTTGCTCGGCAACTCACGGTAATGAAGATCAGTGGCTCACGGGCCACCTGCCTGTGAAGGTGTCATAGCACAATTGTGAATGTTGGCAGTGGTGTTCCAGAGACATCATGGAGACTTTGAGATGCATTCAGTACCGTACAGCAAAGAAAGCGGGGGGGGGGGGTGTTGCCTTATAGTAATTTATCTCCAACATGGTCCCCAAAGGGGGCTAGAAGGAAGGAGTAGCATTTGAGGGAAAATGCCACTCTGACGCAACACCCTGTCCTGATGAGATAGTATTATCAAATCTTCTGGGTGGCAGCTTTCATGTGTTGACTTGCAAGGCCCTCGGACCTCTGGGAAATAAATAAATGGGTCATCAAAGGTCCTAAGGTCAAGAGAACGAAGAAAAACCTGAATGGGAGGATGAGCTAAGTGAGTTCAGCCCAAAGAAGCAGGCACTTGCCTAGAGTAAAATCTAGCCAATAACCTGGGCTATAACCCAGAGGATCAGGGTCCCTCTGAGCTGACACCTTGCTCCTGGCTAGAGAGAAAATGCCAAGCTTCCTTGGGCTCCAGAAAGGAGAAACATTGCGCTTTCAAAAACCAGCTGAACAAGGATATCCCCAGGACAGAGGGAACCGATATTAACAATAAGGAATCTCTTGTGTTGGGCATTGAATGCATGCCAGGCGTTGTGAGAAACATTTTCCAAACATTATCACGTCTTTTCATCCTTGCAAATATCCATCCCATGGTACAGACGAGGACTCCAAAGCTCACAAAACCAACAAAACAGGGAAAACAACCTGACAAAGGTAAGCACAGCTATTAAAGGAATGGCCTGGGGTGGGTGTACCTACAGGCGCATTGTTTTCTAAGATCACACCTGTAAGCTGCCTAAGATTATGACAAAGAAGGGTGTTAAAATTTTAAGCATACATTGGAAGGAGAATCTGTTCCCAGAGGAAAAAATATCTGAAATTCTACATAAAATCCATCAGTGGAGACAGCCCCTTGTTCTTGGTTCCTAAGTATGGTTGGGGCAAAACTACTTGGTTTTTTTTTGTTTGGTTGGTTGCTTTGCTTTTGGGGGCCGCACCAAAAAACCTCCATGTGCCACCGCCATATGTCATAGGGCAGCATATGGAGGTTCCCAGGCTAGGGGTCCGGTCGGAGCTACAGCTGCCGGCCTACACCACAGCCACAGCAACGCAGGATCTGAGCCGCGTCTGCGACCTACGCCACAGCTCACGGCAATGCCGGATCCCGAACCCACTGAGCGAAGCCAGGGATCCAACCCGCGACCTCATGGTTCCTAGTCAGATTCATTTCCTCTGTGCCACGACGGGGACTCCAAAACCACTTGTTTTAAGTATACATCTGCCTACATATAGATATATGTGAATTTATATCTATTTAAAAATTCATATCTATATCTCTATAAATATATTTATTATATTTAATTTAATAGATATACATATATTTAAAAACCACCCTCGGAACCTTCAATAGGGTTTCTGAAATTCACACTCAAACACATGCCGAGAAGTTCCCGTTGTGGCTCAGCAGAAACAAATCTGACCTTTATCCATGAGGACACGGGTTCGATCCCTGGCCTTGCTCAGTGGGTTCAGGATCTGACGTTGCCGAGCACTGTGGCGCAGGTCGCAGACGCGACTCGGATCTGGCATTGTGATGGCTGTGGCTGTGGCCAGCAGCTACTGCTCTGATTCGACCCCTGGCCTGGGAGCCTCCATATGCCATGGGTGTGGCCCTAAAAAGACTGAATAAACAAACAAACAAACAAACAAACAAACAAATAAAAAGCACATGCCGAGGTTTAGAGCAGTTAAGCGTTTTGCTCTGGACTCTGCCTCCAAGTCCATCAGACTCCAAGGCCCATGTTCTTTGAGCAATTTTGGCCCAGGAATTCAGGAACATACAAGAACCGCTAGGGTAGGCATCTTCATTTCTTATGACCATCCTGAGCCCCAATATCATCACTTATGTTCTCTTTTGAGGACCTTGTTTACTTCTGAGAGCACGGGGAGGTTGGCAAGGGCCTGGTTGTGCAGCTCATTATATTTAAGTCATGTTGAGGGGTTTGCACTTCAGGTGAGGTGAAGCGGGAAACCCTTCTGGGGTGTTGAGTAGGGGAGGCAAAAGGCACCATTCCTTTTCAGAAAGATCATTCTGGCTCCTGGATGGAAAGGAAGCTTGGTGGAAGTGGGAGACCAGTGAGGAGGCTTGGCAGAAACCCATGAGAGGCATGATGGTAGACTCTGGTGAAGCTGGAGAGGTTCCAGTGGGGTTTCGGAGGTAGAAGTGATAGAAACGGCCAAAGGATGAGATAGTGGCCAGAGGAAGATGTGGCAGTGGGAGAGGAAGGAAATAAGGGTGCCCCTCCATTCTTATTTCACTTGACTACCTCAGAGGAAGCAGGTGCTATTCCTTGAGAAGAGCAAGGCTTCTGTGGGAGGAGCCAAGTTAGGGAGGGTAGGGGACTGGAGATAAAAGCAGCTCAGGGGTTCCATTTTTGTCGTTTTAGGATGAAATGCCTAGGAGACCTCATGTCTCTCCCCATCTCCCCGCGTGACCTGCCCCCCCCCCCCCACAACACACACAAAAGGGCCATATGTGGTTCCCTTCTCTGCAATGTGCTTTCCTCATTTAATAACAGCATATTTTGCAACTTCCTGTAAGCCACCCCTTATAGACAGAACTCATGCTTGTTAACGTTTGCATAATGATCCACAGAATGGCTTCACCACAATGTCTTCAGTCCTTCCCCAACCTACCAGTGCTTGCTATGTATCCTAGTTTGCCCAGTAGGAAATCTTTGGTGATAAGCCTGCTCCCGTGTGTGGCCTGATGCCCTGGGGCTCTTATTTCTACCGGGTCGGCTCTCATTCCATCTCTACTGCCCTGTGACGCCTTGCTGTATAAGGAACCAAAGGGCCATTTGCTAAATGTGTTGTATTTACTCAGGACAACTCAATAACCATAGGTCTCATTTTTTAAATACCTGGGGCACATCCAAACACTTTCCAACTCTTCCTAAAGAAAAGCCTAAGGCTGCTTTGTTGTTGTTGTTGGCTTTGTTCTTGTTTTGTTGTTGTTGTTGTCGTTGACATAATTACATGTCATCATTCATTCATTCATATATTCATAATTCATATATTTATTCGGGGGAGTTTGGGGGCAGTGTGAGTTGATGAAAACAGCTTCCCTGCTACAAAATACAGGTATGCTTTCATTCTCTGTTCCCCTGAGCATTCCTCCTACAGCTATGTCCATGAGAAATTCATGGGAAGAGATTTATGTAGATCCCTGTTTTCAGCATTTTGATTCTTTTTTCTTTTTTTTTTCTTTTGCCGAGAGCGTTGATCTGTCCCTCTCCCCGTTGGTACCCGCTCCCACCCCCTACCTTCTTCTGTGACTTCTATTCCTTCCCCCTTGCTCTCTGACCCACACCCCCATTTCCTTTCTATTGCTCCCTCCAGTTGGGAAGAGGGAGGTGGGCCATATGAAATGGAAGAGCAGTGCTGGCTCCAAACGCTCTTTGGATGTCTCTGTATCTGAATCTATCTCTTTTTAAAGCTCCACCTTGAAACGAACAGCAAGAGAAATTGAAACTCTAGCACACAAAAGTCCTTGTTGTTCCCTCTTGAGCCAACCCCCAACCCCCACGTGCACATACAACCAATAGCACTGATAGCAAGGCCTGAGGGAGGACACCGAGGCTGGACCATGCAAAGTCTTGGAGAAAAGTCAGGTTTGGGGCTGGCCCGTTCTCCATCCAGTCCTTCTCAGTCTCTTCTGCTGGCTCGTCATCCTCAACCCAGTTTCTTCTACATGTTGGGCATGTCTCCGGGAATAGCTCTGCACCGTCTTCTGCCAGTACTCTCTCTAGGTGATTCTGTCCAGTCCCGTGGCTTTAAATACTATCTGTGTCCTGTTGTCCCAACAATTCTCTTTTTGCAGACAACCCAGAGAGTGGGGTTCTCCAGACTTCAGACCCTTCACATGTACAAATGGGAGCTCTTGACACGCACCCCCAACTGTCTGTCTCCCCTCTCCAAATCTACCCCATCCACTCCTGGTATAGTCTATGACCATACCTAACACACCCCTGACCAAGCCTTGCAAGAAAATACTCTCCTAGTAACCATTCATTTCTTAAGTGCGTTCACCAACTGCCTTCAACCCACCAGCAAGTGATGTCTGTTCCCATTCCAAAATATCACGTGAATGAACCCATGCACTATGCTGCAAATTCATGCTGCCAGTCTGGGGCAAGCCACTGCCTCTCCCAATGAGACTACTGCAAGAGGGTCTGAACTGGCCTCCCTGCTTTGTTTTGTGCCCTGCCCACTTGCAGTGTTCTCCACGGAGAGCAGCCAGAGAGAAATTATTGAATCTAATTAGATCACGGCCCTCCCTTGATTCAATCCTCTCTCTGGCTCCCCGGAGCTCCTTGAATGAAAACCAAACTCTTCCTCCTGGCTCCTTCCCACCACTGCACTGTCCTTTGTTCCCTCCGTCCCCGCTCTCGCTGGGCTCCAGCCACACTGACATCCTTCCTGCCCCTACAGTGCCCCTCTTTTCTGCCACCAGGCCAGAGCAATTGCAGTTCTCCCTGCTGGACAGGTTGTCCCTCTGTTTCCCAGCGGGACTGGCCACATATCACTCTCCTCGGAAAGCCTGTCCCTGACCTTTGCCGCTTCTCCTAGGCTCTGGGGAATATGTACCAAATCGACTCACTTATTTCCCTGAGGGCAGCCCTGGCAACCTTTAAGTGCTTTTACATTTTCTGCCATGTTTATTGCCTGTCTTCCCCGCTAGAAAATAAGTTCCTCAGGTGCAAGGACTCTACCTAGAACAACACCTGGTACAACGGAGGCCCTCCATAAATACTTGTTGAATCGCTGCCTGAATGAAACAAGGAACACTTCCTCCCCAAAGAAAGGGACCTTTCCCTCCCTCTCCTGACACCGCATGGGGGGTGGGGGGTGGGGGTCTTCACTTTTGCGTCCATCACAGCAACTAGTAGTCGGAACACCTTTGATTGCAGATGTGACCAGGAACTGAAGAAAAAGGAGAGGGGGACGCCATGGAGGCCTCTGTGAGAAAGGGCTGCGAGAGCATTCCCCAGCTGCTCTCCTTGTCACTGTACTGGCCCTGGTGCTCTTGCTGGAGGGTCAGGGGCCTAGAGACTGTCTCCTGGTTTGACAGGTTTGGGGATTCACTGGCCACAGCATGACTTTGCTGAACCTCTTTCTCTTCCCGTTTCACCGACTTTTGTTGGCCCTGTGGGGTGGAAGTCAAAGCCAGACAAAGAGATCTCGTTGAGTCCCGGTCCTTGAATTGGTCCCTCTTGTCATTCTGTCTCCAAACAATGGGCCGAGAAGTTCTTCTCATCTTGTCCTGTTGTCTCGACAATCCTCACATCCTCTCCTCCTAGCAATCATGGCTTCCCCCTTAGCCTCTGGCTCCTCGGGTCCCTCCTGGATGGCCACCCAGAATGGTGAGGCACAGCTCATCTGCCTCCTGCAACTTAGACCCCCAAGAGATGGCTCCTAAGAGTGGCGACAGTGACCACCTTGGTCAAGGTCCCAGCTGCAGAGCAGGCTTTTCCTAAGTCTCGGCCACTTCCTTTGGCTGGCACTAGCCCTGTCTAGTCGCAGAGGGCTAGACCGCGCAAGCTGGCGAGGTACATGTCTGTATGTCTGCTTCTCAGCCATCTTGGGATGCTTTCCAGCCAGCGATGAGAGAGTTCTCACTGCCTCCTCAACCCAGTTCTGATGCTTCAGGGTTGTTCTGTCATGTGCAGTGGCCCAGGTCCAGCCAACGCTGCCACCATGGAAAACAGCTTTATTGACCCAAGGAAGGTGGAGGGGCGGGGGTGAGGGGGAGGAGAGAAAATGTTCGGGGCAGATGAAACTCCGTGGCTACCACAGGCCAATCACAGAAGGTATAGCCCTCGGCTGGCATTTCTCTTACTTGTATGGGCAGCCTGAGCTTTAGTGGAGTGAGACGTCCTGAACGAAGGCACTGTGATTTGATCACTTTTTATATCTGACCCCAAAGTCCACGGTTCAATGCCTGATCACAGCAAGTGTGAAACCTCTATTCATGGAAGGAAAGGAGGGACTGAGGGAAGCGTTGTTCTGACTCTTTTGGAACTCGTCACATCTGACTGTCTTCTTTTTGTTCTGTCCACTCCATCTCAGTTTGGGTGTGCGTGTGCCTGTGTGCGTGCATGGGCACACACACATTTATGTGTGTATTGAGGGGTCCCCCTCCCCCCAGTTTTACTGAGATATAACTGATATACAACACCGTATACGTTTAAAGTGTACAACGTAAGGATTTGATATACATACGCGTATCACTAAGTGATTACCACAAAAGTTTAATGAACTTCATCACCTCAGTTAGTTACATTTCGTTTCCCCCTTGTAATGAGGACTTTTCAGATCTACTCTCTCAGCTGTGTTCTGTATCGATGTTGAATTTGTACCCTTTCTAAAGATCTGATTATACCGAGCCCCTCCTTGAATGTGCTCAGTGGGGTCCATGAGCTTGGGTCTAGAGCACCCAAGCAAGCACCTTAGCTTGCTTTGCAGGGTCCTGCACCTTCCCGCCCTCTTTTGCCACCTATTCCTGGGGGCCATGAGCCCTGTCCAGGCCAGATAATTAGGCATAACCAGAAGTGACCAGGCGTGTGCTAAGCATGCCTCAGGACCTTGGACACACACCAATCCCTCTATCTGGCATGTCTTCCCTCCTGCCTCAACATGGTGGTGGACGGCTACTCATCTTTCAGAGTTCATGGGCAAGGGGGTGGGGGTGTCCATCTTCTCTGCAGCCTCGCTTGTTTCCTACGGGGAAGAGTTAGTGGCTGGGTCCCCCTTTCTGGAAGAAGTGGGACTCTAGCCTCTGCTGCACTCTAAGGGTGGACTGCCGTCTATCCCCTCAGCATTTGGCCCTGTGTGGCCTCTCTGTTCCCACAACCCACACTACTCACCTTTTCACACCCTGCCCCATACTCCAACGCATCAACATTCACTGCTCACTTTTCGCATTGCCTGTCTCTGAGCCCTCAGTGCCAAGTACTTGGTAAGGCTTCCACAAATACGAGCTGGTGAACCGGGAGAAGACACCTCATTGTAGAGAGAGCCCAGGTTTTGTTTTTGTTTCCAACATAGATGTGCATTTCTTGGTTCATGTTGGAAACCTCAGCACCTTGGGCACAGAGCCAAGAACAAACTAGTGCCTGGCTCCGGACCAGGCCCTGTCCCCAGCCCTTGATTTGGCTTTCCTCACCTATATCATGGAGCACGGCACTAAGGACGGGGTGCTGGTCTTGATTCCCTCACTTCCAGGCTTCATGAATTGAGACCGGGTGGGTGGGAGGGGTTGAGGGAGGCTGAAGAACCTCAGGTCCCTAGTTCTTCCAAAGTCTGGAGCAGGGACAGGGTTTCCAGGGGGGACCGTCTGCTCCCGAGGTCAACCTCAAAGCCAGTCTGTTTCCTCCTGCCTCCCAGACCCCTGTATCCCTAGGGACCCAGCTCCATAAATATTCGTGGCATGGCATTAGGGATGAATGGATACGTGTTGCTGTGTTCCTTATTTCCTCTTTTGCAAGTGTTGCAGAGGAGGGAAAGAGCTGGAAAAGGGGGAGGGATCTCTGAGAAAATGGGTCAGCAGGCTGCAGGGGGAGCTTGCCCCACCTGCCCCAGCTTCAGCTCGGAACAGGAGTTGTCGCTGTGGTGGCAGTGATGCTGGAGAGAGAGAGAGAGAGAGAGAGAGAGAGAGAGAGAGAGAGAGAGAGAGAGAGAGAGAGAGAGAGAGAGAGAGAGAGAGAGTGTGTGTGTGTGTGTGTGTGTGTGTGTGTGTGTGTGTGTGTGTGTGGTGTTGAAGTGGGTAGAGCCCCCGAGCGTGAGAAAACCATTTTTCTTGGCTTTGTTTGGACCAGCCAAGTGTATTCTCAACAGCCACCCACCCTCCCTCGCAAGGTGCTTGATTGAGTCATTTAGACGTTCTTTGGGGGAGAGGAGGAATAAAACCAAGCTCCCTACATCTAAACCCCTATTCCCTTGGTCCACCTGGAGCCCTTCCCCTTGGCTCCCTCTTCATACACACCCAGGCGATCCAAGAGGCTGAGGGCTCACACCCCCCCGCCCCCCAACCCCAAGCCTCCCGCTCCCGCCCCCTCCCACCGCCCGCGGCCCCGCAGCCCCGCAGCAGCCACAGGGGGAACCAAAGAGACAGAAGCCTTCCCAGCTGCCCGGACCACAGACGCCAACACCCCCCCGCCCCCCACCACACGCCGCCCGCCCGCGCCCCGCACGCTAGCCCACGACCGAGCGGCGGCGGCGGCAGCGGCAGCGGCGGCAGCAGCAGCAGCAGGCTGCAGGCTGCGGCGACTCGCACCGGTGCGCTCCTGGCAGCGCTCGCCATCGCAGGTGATTGGGACTCCCCAGATCGGCTCGCCCGGGATCCCTCTCCCCAGCTCGCGCTCGCGCCCCCAGCCCGGGTTCCGGGGCCCACCCACCCTCCTGCTCTCCTGCTCTCCTGCTCTCCTGCCCTCCTGCCCTCCTGCCCTCTCCCGCCTCTCTGCCCCCCCCCCAGCTCGCGGGAAGGGAGGTCGCGGCAGCGGCCCGGCGGCACCGGCGACCGTGGCGACAGCGGCGAGAGTGGCGGCAGCGGTGGCAGCGGCGGCTGCGGCGGCGGCGGAGGCTGCGGCGGCGACCGTGGCAGAGGCGGTGGCGGAGGCCTCTGTGGCGGAGGCGGAAGCAGAGGTGGAGGCTGAGGTGGAGGCCGAGGCCTCAGTAGTGGAGGCAGTGGCGGAGGCCACCCTGGGGGAGGCGGCGGCAGCCCTGGCGGAGGAGGAGGCGAAGGCCGCCCTGGCGGCAGCGGCCGTAGCGGTGGCGGAGGCCAGCGCGGCCGAAGCCGCTGCCGCCGCCGCCGCAGCAGCAGAGGCTGCGGCGCCCCCCTTGGGGGAGGCCGATGCGGATGCGGATGCCGAGGTGGCGGCAGCGGTAGCGGCGGCGGCGGCGGCGGCGGCGGCGGCTGCCGCCGCGGATGCAGATGCGGATGTGGAGACGGGCGGGGGCTCCGAGGGAAACCCGGACTTTCCTATGGCCTCGCTCTATGTGGGCGACCTGCACCCTGAGGTGACGGAGGCAATGCTGTATGAGAAGTTCAGCCCGGCCGGGCCCATCCTCTCCATCCGCATCTGCAGGGACAAGATCACCCGCCGCTCGTTGGGCTATGCATATGTCAACTACCAGCAACCGGTGGACGCCAAGCGGGCCCTGGAGACCCTGAACTTTGATGTCATTAAGGGCAGGCCAGTGCGCATCATGTGGTCCCAGCGGGACCCCTCGCTCCGCAAGAGCGGGGTGGGCAACGTCTTCATCAAGAACCTGGGCAAGACCATCGACAACAAGGCTCTGTACAACATCTTCTCGGCGTTCGGCAACATCCTCTCCTGCAAAGTGGCCTGCGACGAAAAGGGGCCCAAGGGCTACGGGTTCGTGCACTTCCAGAAGCAGGAGTCCGCCGAGCGCGCCATCGACGCGATGAATGGCATGTTCCTGAACTACCGCAAAATTTTCGTTGGGAGATTCAAGTCGCATAAAGAACGAGAGGCCGAAAGGGGAGCCTGGGCCAGACAGTCCACCAGTGCTGACGTCAAGGATTTCGAGGAAGACACCGACGAGGAGGCCACCTTGCGATGAAGACATCCCAGGAGCGAGCCAGCCAGCAGAGCCAAGCCTTGGCTCCCACCCGGTTTACAACCCCCCTTTGCCTCCCCCACCCCCAACCCACCAGCAGTATATTGTATTGGGAGTGCAGGTCTCTCGCTCTCTCGCTCTCGCTATCTCGCTCTCTGTCCGTCTCTCTCTCTCCCCCCTTCCACCTTGCCTCCCTCCATCTCTCCCTCCCTCCCTCTCTGTCTCTCTCCCCTGCCCTCTCGTGCCCCCTCCCCCTTCCCCCACACCCACCTTGGATCTTGTGAATAACCTTGCTAATCTGTGCCACTTGATAGGTTAAAGCCTGCCTCTTCTCCTTGTGGTTTGGTTTAAAAAGCACTTTCTCTCTTTGTTTATTGCACAGGTGATACAATTTCATGGTAGGAACATCAGGAAGGAGAAGGAAGTCAGATGAGGGAAAACCAAGAGAGCAATTGCTCCCCATGACCCTACTACCCAGAGACAACCACTTTTACCTTTTTGGTGTGCTCTTTATCCAGGCTCTCTTTTCTCCCTCTCTCTCCTGCCCTTCCTCACCTCCCCCCCCCCCTTCACCTTCCCCTTTAACACACTGTTATAGAATGGTTCATGTATGTGGTGTTTCTTAACCTGCTTTTTCAAAAACAAAAACCAAACAAAAATCAACCCACTGAACTCCTTTCCATGTTATTCAACAGGCTTCAGAAACATAATCTTCGGTGCCTGCAGAGTGTATCAATGGACCCTATCGTTTCTGTAATCATTCCCGCATTGTTGGACATTCAGGTGGTGCCTAGTTCTTTCCGTGTTTAAACCCAGCACTGTGTATACTCTGATGAGTGAATTCTTCCTTGTCAAGCCAAATCTTCGCTAGCATACCGGATGATCTTAATTGTGGACTTGCAGGATCCACATGTGGACATTTTAAAGACCTTTCCTGTGTGTTGCCAAATGGCCCCTTCATAAGCATTGTACTGATTTGCATTCATGCCAGCCAGCTCAGCTAGTAAAAAGAGTATGCCCATTTTCCCTGCATAGTCTCCTGGTCACTGGCACTGACGTGTGTGTGTGTGTGTGTGTGTGTGTGTGTGTGTGTGCGCGCGCCTGTGTGTGTGTGTGTCTGTGTCTGTGTTGGCCAGCTTGATGGGCTGCAAATGGTATTTCGCTGTCCTTGGTTGTTTTGCTGAATTTAAATATTGTTTATCACCTCCTTCCCCTGTGCCTACTTCCTGCCCTTTTCCCCATTGTCAGAAAAATAATTCAGCTTCATTGCAGGAAAAAAAAAAAAATCGCAAAGCAGACTAGTTAACAGAAGAAAATTATTGTCACCGGTAATCAATCCTAATGACCACCCCTATCTTCCTGAAGCATTTTCATCTATACTTGTCTAATATTTTCTAAGAATTACTGAAACATTTTGGCTGTATCGCTCTAGTATTTTTTGTATTCATATATCACGTATGTATATAATATGTACATACTGTTTTTATACCTGCTTTTCACACATGCATTTGTGTGTATATATATGTATATTTATACACACACATACCCTTGAACTTCATTTCATGTCATTAAAGATACTTTTAAAATATTTTCTCTTGCTGTTAATGTTTCATTGAATTAATGACTTAACAGGTGGTTATATGTATGTACATACATATCCGTGTCTGTTCTCTTTGTGTGTGTATATTGTATATATAGTTTAACTACTTCTTCATTGTTGTACATCTAGGTTGTTTTTCCTTTTTCTTTATTCAAACCAAGCTACCTAGTGCATTATATGGCACTATTCTTGCTGACTTTCCAGTTCTTTTCTTAATTAAATATTGCAAAAAAATTTAAATATCAAAAGATACCAGCAGTTTGGTGAGGGATTGCATTATTAACTGGCTGTCTGTAGAGATACTATAAGTTTAACTTTGTAAGCTGCACGAGCATTTTAAGAGGACCTGGATTACCTGTGTTATTTTCTGCACTTGGTATTGCAATCATTTCTGAATTTTCCAAATATTTTGTCAGGGAATTAGGATCTTTTAAAAGTTTATTATTTTAAACATAATTTATACAATCTTTACATGATTATAATATAAATATTTTAATTGTTAATATAACAAAAGAAAGTCACTACTTTTACCACTACTTGACAAAATACATGTTTAACTAGTAGATATCTACATACCTTTATATTTATAATAAAATATGCATTGTTTCATTGGAGGGTATTTTCACTTTAATATTTCTCTGTGACCATTTTTCTAAATCATTAAATATTCTCCTTGAATTCTGTTGTTACATAATATTCCATCAGAGGGACGAGCTATAATTTCTACAACCAAGCATCCTTGGGGTATATTTAAAATAGTTCTGATATCTTTCATGTAAGATCAATTCTGTAATGAACACCTTTGTACCTGAATGTCTTGGAATATTTCAATGGAATTGTGGATTGATATGTATAGACGTGTCAAATATTTTTCTTGGTCTTCTACCACGTGTTTCTCCCTTAATTTCTTTATCAACCAATACTGTGGAAGAGTGCACATATGTTGCCCAGCTTCTTTTTTTATAATTTTTTTTTATTTTCCCACTGTACAGCAAGGGGGTCAGGTTATCCTTACATGTATACATTACAATTACATTTTTCCCCCAGCCTTTCTTCTGTTGCAACATGAGTATCTAGACAAAGTTCTCAATGCTATTCAGCAGGATCTCCTTGTAAATCTATTCTAAGTTGTGTCTGATAAGCCCAAGCTCCCGATCCCTCCCACTCCCTCCCCCTCCCATCAGGCAGCCACAAGTCTTTTCATGACTTTCTTTTCTGTGGAGATGTTCATTTGTGCTGGATATTAGATTCCAGTTATAAGTGATATCATATGGTATTTGTCTTTGTCTTTCTGGCTCATTTCACTCAGTATGAGATTCTCTAGCTCCATCCATGTTGCTGCAAATGGCATGATGTCGTTCTTTTTTATGGCTGAGTAGTATTCCATTGTGTACATATACCACCTCTTCCGAATCCAATCATCTGTCGATGGACATTTGGCTTGTTTCCATGTCTTGGCTATTGTGAATAGTGCTGCAATGAACATGCAGGTGCACGTGTCTCTTTTAAGTAGAGTTTTGTCCGGATAGATGCCCAAGAGTGGGATTGCGGGGTCATATGGAAGTTCTATGTATGGGTTTCTAAGGTATCTCCAGACTGTTCTCCATAGTGGCTGTACCAGTTGACATTCCCACCAACAGTGCAGGAGGGTTCCCTTTTCTCCACAGCCCCTCCAGCACTTGTTATTTGTGGATTTATTAATGATGGCCATTCTGACTGGTGTGAGGTGATATCTCATGGTAGTTTTGATTGGCATTGCTCTTATAACCAGCGATGTTGAGCATTTTTTCATGTGTTTGCTGGCCATCTGTATATCTTCCTTGGAGAACAGTCTGCTTAGGTCTTTTGCCCATTTTTCCATTGGCTGATTGGCTTTTTTGCTGTTGGGTTGTATACGTTGTTTGTATATTCTAGAGATTAAGCCCTTGTCGGTTGCATCATTTGAAACTGTTTTCTCCCATTCTGAAAGTTGTCTTTTTGTTTTCTTTTGGGTTTCCTTTGCTGTGCAAAAGCTTTTCAGTTTGATGAGGTCCCATGGGTGTATTTTTGCTCTAATTTCGATTGCTTTGGGAGACTGACCTGAGAAAATATTCATGATGTTGATGTCAGAGAGTGTTTTGCCTATGTTTTCTTCTAGGAGTTTGATGGTGTCCTGTCGTATATTTAAGTCTTTCAGCCATTTTGAGTGTATTTTGGTGCGTGGTGTGAGGGTGTGTTCTAGTTTCATTGCTTTGCATGCAGCTGTCCAGGTTTCCCAGCAATGCTTGCTGAATAGACTTTCTTTTTCCCATTTTATGTTCTTGCCTCCCTTGTCAATGATTAATGGACCATAGGTGTCAGGGTTTATTTCTGGATTCTCTATTCTGTTCCATTGGTCTGTCTGTCTGTTTTGATACCAGTACCACACTGTTTTGATGACTGTGGCTTTGTAGTATTTCTTGAAGTCTGGGAGAGTGATGCCTCCTGCTTGGTTTCTGTTTCTCAGGATTGCTTTGGCGATTCTGGGTCTTTTGTGGTTCCATCTAAATGTTTGGATTGTTTGTTCTAGTTCTGTGAAAAATGTCCTGGGTCATTGGATAGGGATTGCATTGAATCTGTAGATTGCTTTGGGTAGTATGGCCGTTTTTACAATATTGATTTTCCCAATCCAGGAACATGGAATATCTTTCCATTTCTTTACATATTCTTTGATTTCTTTGATGAAAGTTTTATAGTTCTCGGCACATAGGTCCTTTACTTCCTTGGTCAGGTGTATTCCGAGGTATTTGATTTTGTGAGGTGCAATTTTAAAAGGTATTATATCTTTGTATTCCTTTTCTAATATTTCATTGCTGGTATACAGAAATGCAACTGACTTCTGAGTGTTAATCTTATATCCTGCTACTTTGCTGAATTTATTAATCAGTTCAAGTAGCTTTTGGGTTGAGTCCTTCGGGTTTTCTATGTATAGTATCATGTCATCTGCATACAGTGACAGTTGTATCTCTTCTCTTCCTATATGGATGCCTTTTATTTCTTTTGTGTGTCTAATTGCTGTGGCTAGGACTTCCAAAACTATGTTGAAGAGCAGTGGTGAGAGTGGGCATCCCTGTCTCGTTCCAGATTTGAGTGAGGAGGCTTTCAGTTTTTCCCCATTGAGGATTATATTTGCTGTGGGTTTATCATAAATGGCTTTGATTATATTCAGGAATGTTCCCTCTATACCCACTTTGGCGAGGGTCTTGATCATGAATGGATGTTGGACTTTGTCAAACGCTTTTTCTGCGTCTATTGAGATGATCATATGATTTTTGACTTTTTTTTGGTTAATGTGGTGTATGATGCTGATTGATTTGCGTATGTTGAACCATCCTTGTGAACCTGGGATGAACCCAACCTGGTCATGGTGTATAATTTTTTTGGTATGTTGTTGGATTCGGTTGGCTAAGATTTTGTTGAGAATTTCTGCATCTATATTCATCAATGATATTGGGCGACAGTTTTCTTTTTTGGTGGTATCTCTGTCTGGTTTTGGAATGAGGGTGATGGTGGCATCATAGAATGTCTTTGGGAGTATTCCTTCTTCTTCAACCTTTTGAAAGAGTTTAAGGAGGATGGGCACCAATTCCTCTTTATATGTTTGATAGAATTCACCTGTGAAGCCGTCTGGTCCTGGACTTTTATTTGTCGGGAGTGATTTTATGACCTCTTCAATTTCATTTCTAGTGACCGGTCTGTTCAGTTGGTCTGTTTCTACTTGATTCAGTTTTGGCAGGCTATAAGATTCTAGAAAATTGTCCATTTCTTCCAGATTGTCAAACTTGTTGCTGTAGAGTTGTTCATAGTCCTCTCTTATGGTTTTTTGTATTTCTGCAGTATCCGTTGTGATTTCTCCTTTTTCGTGTATAATTTTGGTTATTTGGGTTCTTTCTCTCCTCTTCTTAGTGAGTCTGGCCAGGGGTTTGTCAATTTTGTTCACCTTTTCAAAGAACCAGCTCTTGGTTTTATTAATTTTCTCTATTGTTTTTTGAGTGTCTATTTTATTGATTTCTTCTTTGATCTTTATAATTTCCTTCCTTCTGCTGACTTTAGGCCTTTTTTGTTCTTCTTTTTCTAATTAATTAAGGTGGAGGGTTAAGTTGTCAATTTGGGATCTTTCTTCTTTTTTGAGAAAGGCCTGTATTGCTATAAATTTCCCTCTGAGCACTGCTTTCGCAGCATCCCATAGATTTTGAGAGGTTGTGTCTTCATTATCATTTGTTTCAAGGTAGTTTTTAATTTCCTTCTTGATTTCCTCATTGACCCGTTGGTTTTTTAGTAGCATGTTGTTTAGTCTCCATGCAGTAGGTTTTTTCTCTTTCCTTTTCCCATGGTTGATTTCTAGTTTCATGGCATTGTGGTCAGAGAAGATACTTGAGATAATTTCTATGCTCCTAAATTTATTGAGGTTAGCTTTGTGTCCCAATATGGGGTCTATTCTTGAGAATGTTCCATGAGCATTTGAGAAGAATGTGTATTCTGCTTTTTTGGATGTAGTGTCCTGAAGATATCAATTAAGTCTAGATTTTCTATTGTTTCATTTAGGATCTCTGTTGCTTTATTGGGTTTTCTGTCTAGAGGATCTGTCCATTGATGTGAGGGGGGTATTAAGGTCTCCTACTCTGATTGTATTCTCATCAATATCTCCCTTTATGTCTGTTAATATTTGATGTATGTATCTGGGTGCTTCTGTGTTTGGGGCATATATATATTTTGATGATTGTAACATCCTCTCCTTGGATGGATGCCTTAATCATTAAGTAGTGTCCTTCTTTGTCTTTCTTTATGTCTTTTGTTTTAAAGTCTATTTTGTCTGATATGAGCGTTGCGACTCCTGCTTTTCTGTCATGTCTATTGGCGTGAAATGTTTTTCCCCACCCTTTCACTTTCAATCCATATGTATCTTTTGTCCTGAGGTGAGTTTCTTGTAGGCAGCGTATTGAAGGTTTTTGCCTTTTTATCCACTCAGCCACTCTGTGTCTTTTGATTGGGGCGTTCAGTCCATTGACATTTAAGGTGATAATTGATAGATGATTATTTATTGCCATTTTGAACCTTGTGTTCCAGTTGATTCTATGGTTCTCCATTCTTCCTTTTTTTTTTTTTTTTTTGGTTGGATGGTCTCCTGTTATTATCTGCTTGAGTGTATTTTTTTTTCATTTTTTTGCAAATGCACTATTTGGTTTTGGCTTGTGGTTGCCTTGTTTTTTAAGTATGCTAACCCCTTCCCATAATTGTGTGTTTTAGCCTGATGGTCCTGTAAGTTCAAACACTTCATTACTATATTAAAATTAAGAAGAGAAACATACAAACAAACAAAAAGGGTTATTTATTTCCTAACATCCCTTGCCCACATTTTATGGTTTTGATGACTCTTTTTTATTTTTTTCTTTTTCTTTTTAATTTTATTTTGCTTGAGGCCTGTTCATGATTAAATCTGTATGCTGGCTTATTTGAGTGACTGCTCTCTGATTGCGGTTTCCTCAGTCCTAGTTCTTCCTCTTCTTCTTTTTCTTTTTTTTTCTTTTCTTTTTTCTTCCCTTTCCTTCCTTTCTTTTTGCTTTAGAGAAGCCCTTTCAATTTTTCCTTTAACCTGGGTTTTGTGTTGCAGTATTCTTTAAGTTTTTGTTTGTTGGAGAAAAATGTTATTTCCCCTTCTATTTTAAATGATATTCTTGCTGGATAGAGTATTCTAGGTTGCATATTTTTTCCTTTTAGCACTTTAAATATCTCTTGCGATTCCCTCCTGGCCTGTAGTGTTTCTGTAGAGAAATCAGCTGATATTCTTTTGGGGGTTCCCTTGTAGGTAACATTCTCCTTTTCTCTTGCTGCCCTTAGGATCCTCTCTTTATCACTAACTTTTGCCATTTTTATTATGATGTGTCTTGGTGTGGGTCTATTTGGGTTCAATTTGTTTGGGTCCCTCTGTGCTTCTTGTATCTTGAACCCAGTATCCTTTAGATTTGGGAAGTTTCCATCGATAATTTCTTCAAATATATTTTCCATTCCCTCATTTTTTCTACTCCTTCTGGAATTCCTATTATGCGTAGATTGGCCCACTTTATAATATCCCATAGGTCTCTTATATTGCTTTCCAGTTTTTTGATTCGGTTTTCTGTCTGTTGACTGGATTAAGTGATTTCCATTATTCTACCTTCCATGTCACTGATTCGTTCTTCTGCATTATTCATTCTGGTTTTTACTGCCCTTAGTTCAGTTTGCATCTCTGCAAATGAGTGTTCTAGTTTTTCTTGACTCCTCCTTATATGTTCTAGTTCCTTTCTGAGGGTATCTGCATTACTGTTCCTATCTTCTCTTAATTCCTTCATTATTTTCACTATTTCTCTTTTGAACTCCAGGTCTGTCAGACTGCAGAGATCTGTTTCATTGTTGACCGTTTTAGGTGAGTTCTCCTGTTGGTTTGACTGGGGGTGGTTTCTCAGCTTCTTCATCTTGCTTGTTGTTTTCTTTCTCCTGAGGGAGTTGTACTCTCCGTGATTGGGCAGTGTTTGCCTTGTCACTGCCGTGGAATATTTCCTGAGGGCTGGCGTTGTTGGTCAATCTTCTTTGAGGCAGTGTGGCTTTTCTGGAGTGTTGTTGGGGCTAACAGTGTTTCTTTGAAGCAAAGGAGGACTTCCTGAGGGCAGACAGGACTGGGAGGTCCACACCACGATGGTAGCAGATTTCACTTGGTCATGCAGAGCTTGCTCTGGTGTTTTTAGGCTGTGGGGTTCTTGCAGGGGGTTGGCGGTGTTGGGCAGCTGTTCCTCAGGAGTGCAGCACCCCCTGGGGGCTGGAGCAGCTATCTGGGTCACTGAGAACCTAATAGGCTCTTCCCTAGGGCAGCCCAACTCAGAAGGATGGCCTGAGAATGTAGGCGGATCTTTTCGCAGTCTGGCCAAGCTTGTTGCAGCTTTTCTCGGCTGCAGAGGCTCTTCTAGGGGGCTGGTGGTGCTGAGCAGCTATTCTGCGGGAGTGGGGCACTCCCTGGGGGCTTGGGCGGGTAGCATGGCCACTGGAAACCCAAGAGGCTCCTCCCCAGGGTAGCCCGACTCAGAAAGACCATCTGAGATCTTTTCCCTTGCCCAGCTTCTTAAAATAGCCCAAGTATTTTTTTAGGTTTAGTCAAATTGAAATGATTTATATATTTTTATTACTTCATTTAAAAGTGCATTTAAAATGAGATCAAGCACATTAAAATATACATAAGAACCACTTCAGACATAATATTTTCTATACATTTACAAGCTTTCATGATTCATCCATAAGCATTATATAAACAATTATGGACCTATTTTATTCCATAATTTGCTTTGCAATACATTCTAAAGATACCTAAAACACCTATGACTTGAGACTTTTTTTCTACAGCTTACCATCATTTCATAGGACTGGAAATTTTTTTGAAGTATAGTTGACTTGAAATATCAGTTTCAGATGTACAACATAGTACATTTTAAATATTTTTATAAATTAAACTCCATAGAATTTTATAAAATATTTACTATATTCGCTGTTGTATATTACATAATCACATTTATTTTACACCTAGTAGTTTTTACTTCTCAATCCCCTTCACCTATTTTGCCCCTGCCCCACCCCTGTCCCCTCTGGTCACCACTAGTTTGTTGTCTGTATTTGTGAGATTTTTTCTGTTCTGTTACCTTTGTTCCTTTGCATTATTTTTTAAATTTCACGTATAAGTGAAAATATATAGTATTTACCTTTCTCTGTCTGAGCATAATACCCTCTGTCTGAGCATAATACCCTCTAGGTCCATCCATGTGAAAATTACAAATTTTCCTTCTTTTTTATGGTTGAGTAATATTCATATATATATCATATATCACATCTTCTTTAGCTATTCATATCTTGATGGACATGTAAGCTGCTACCATATCTTGGCTATTGTAAATGACACTGCTATGAATATTGGGGTGTACATATCTTTTCAAATCATTTTCTTTGATTATGTACACAGGAATGGAACTGCTGTATCATAAGGTAGTTCTATTTAAAAATTTTCGAGGAAAACTGTTTTCCATTGTACTGTACCAAGTTACATTTCCACCAACAATGCATGAAAGTTCTCTTTTATCCACATCCTTGCCAACACTTGTTATTCTTGCTTTTTTTTTAAAATGATAGTCATTCTGAGAGGCGTGAGGTGATAGATATCTCATTATGATTTTTCATTTCCCTGATGAGTATTGAGATTTATTTTGTGGCCTACCTAGTCATCTATTCTGGATAAAATTCCCTATACAGAAGTGAAATGTTTTTAAGAGTGTCCTTATTTTGGGTATTAAGGTAATTCCTACATTTTCCTCATTAAATCAAACTCTATGGAGAATAATTTTGCAGTTGGATTGCTTTTCCTCCCCAGGGAAAGGCATTTAATATTCCTTTGCCTAGCACAGGCTAGAATTGACACTTAAAAATTAAGCCAAGCATCAGAAATGTTGATTTTAAAGGAAGAAACAGGATCACATTTAAGGAATAATTTAGAGTTGACATGTTTAACAAACTTTGTAAAGGTAAGGAAAGGAAGTCCCTGCCTTGGCAGAAGAAATAAGCTTATTTTTGCTTTTTAATTCTATTAATCAGAACTTCCTTCTAGGTCTAGGTAGCTTTGAAAATTTGGCATGGACCGAGGGACAAAGAAACCTTTGCTTTTAGGATTTATGCCTTATGATATGGATAGCTGTTATTTATTCATATAAATGATATTTTAAAATGTTATATTTGTGCACATATAACACAGAGTGGTGCACCATTGGTAGTCCAAGTTCAGCACAAGGAGGGATCTGGTTTCAGCTTAGATCTAATCAATTTAAAAATCTATCTTGCCACCACTGGGAAAATAAGCTGAAAGTCATGTGGTGGGCAGGGGGAGAGGAGAGGAAAAGAGAGAAGGGGGGAGAGAAGGGGGGGAGTAAATAACTACAAGGAAAAACCATTGCCAGAGTGGTAATGTAATATGTGAAAAAAGTTATTTAGCAACTACTGTTGTAAGAATCCAACTAACTATAGCTACAGTGAAGATTCTCTTAAGATATATAGTAACAATGCATTCAGGTTAAGTGGGAAAATGTTATATTATTACAAGAAATATTATCCCTGTAATTGAGGACAGACTATAAAATGTCATGGTATAAACAGAATTAAGATGTAAACTAAGATTTTTTTGAGCACCCACATGTAAAACAATTACATATATTATGTTTTTAAATTATTGCAGAAGTAGATATTATTTTCTATCAATCCTCACATCTAATTAAGAACTAAAATCCTGTTGGCTTTATTTCCATAATATTTCAATAAATTCCTCCCTTCCTTCTCTCCATTTCCACTGCCTTGTTTCTAGTTCAGGCCTCCATCATCTCTCACTCAGAATATTCTAATATGTTCTAACTGAACTCTGTCCATAGTCATGATCACTGCTAATTCATACTGTACACTGCAGCCAGAAAAAGCATCTCAAACTTTGTATCTTTTCATTAAATACTCATGCTGAAATTTTTTCACTGATATTCTTTTATCTTCAGTAGGGAGAAAACTGTTTAAGGCATATAATTGAGGACCTTTCATTATTGAGCACCTGATTAACTTTCCAGTCTTATTTCCAATTTCATAGTCCATCTCAGACCCACTATTCCACATGACATCATTGCTAAGTCACCTGCAGTTCTCTCAAAGCCCTAACCTCTTTTTCCTTTGAATCATTGCCTATTTGTGGCATATATTTACCTCTACATTTTGCCTAGATAATTCCTGCTTATCATTCCCCTCCCCCCAAAAAATAGGTTTCTTCTCCTCTAAGAAGTATTCCTTGGTGATACCCAGTTTGTTATTTACTAGAGAATCATAATTCTATCCTGTTCATTACTTATAACACATATTATAAGTATTGCAATGGTCTTGTAATACAAGTTATTGAGGGCACAAACATAACTGAATGATTAAGAATAATGACCCAAAGTTGTACTCACAATTTTCTGGAAGAAGGCAATATCTGCTTGCATTAACTTTTCATAATGCTTTTTAAAATATAATTTGAATACAATAAGTTCATATATTTGAAGTACACAATTAAATATTTTAGTATATTCACAGAGTTGTGCAATCATCCCCATAATCAATTTTAGAACATTTACATCATCCCATAAATTAACCCTACATTCATTAGTAGTCATTCTTCATTTCTCCCCAACCTATTCAGAACCATACAACCACTTATGTCTTTTTGTTCTCTGTAGGTTTGCTAGGGATGAACACCTATATGAAGGGAATTATGTGATATTTTGCTACTGGCATTTTAAACTTTGCATAGATTTGAGGTACGTCTATGTTGTAGCATGCACCACTGATTCATTACCTTTTATAGGCTTTCATATCATTTTTTTCTTTTATTGAGCTATAGTTGATGTACAATGTTATATAAGCTTCAGATATACAACATAGTAGTATACAATTTTTAAAGGCTATATTCCATTTAGAGTTATTTTATTTTATTTATTTGTTTCATTATTCTTATTTTAATTTTTTTCACACTGTACAGCATGGGGATCAAGTTACTCTTACATATACACATTTTTGTTCCCACCCTTTGTTCGGTTGCACCATGAGTATCTAAATATAGTTCTCAATGCTATTCAGCAGGATCTCCTTGTAAATCTATTCTAAGTTGTGTCTGATAAGCCCAAGCTCCCCATCCCTCCCACTCCCTCCCCCTCCCATCAGGCAGCCACAAGTCTCTTCTCCAAATCCACGATTTTCTTTCTGTGGAGATATTCATTTGTGCTGGATATTAGATTCCAGTTATAAGTGATATCATATGGTATTTGTCTTTGTCTTTCTGGCTCATTTCACTCAGTATGAGATTCTCTAGCTCCATCCATGTTGCTGCAAATGGCATGATGTCGTTCTTTTTTATGGCTGAGTAGTATTCCATTGTGTATATATACCACCTCTTCCGAATCCAATCATCTGTCGATGGACATTTGGCTTGTTTCCATGTCTTGGCTATTGTGAATAGTGCTGCAATGAACATGCGGGTGCACGTGTCTCTCTTAAGTTGAGTTTTGTCCGGATAGATGCCCAAGAGTGGGATTGCGGGGTCATATGGAAGTTCTATGTATAGGTTTCTAAGGTATCTCCAGACTGTTCTCCATAGTGGCTGTACCAGTTGACATTCCCACCAACAGTGCAGGAGGGTTCCCTTTTCTCCACAGCCCCTCCAGCACTTGTTATTTGTGGATTTATTAATGATGGCCATTCTGACTGGTGTGAGGTGATATCTCATGGTAGTTTTGATTGGCATTGCTCTTATAACCAGCGATGTTGAGCATTTTTTCATGTGTTTGCTGGCCATCTGTATATCTTCCTTGGAGAACAGTCTGCTTAGGTCTTTTGCCCATTTTTCCATTGGCTGATTGGCTTTTTTGCTGTTGGGTTGTATACGTTGTTTGTATATTCTAGAGATTAAGCCCTTGTCGGTTGCATCATTTGAAACTGTTTTCTCCCATTCTGAAAGTTGTCTTTTTGTTTTCTTTTGGGTTTCCTTTGCTGTGCAAAAGCTTTTCAGTTTGATGAGGTCCCATGGGTGTATTTTTGCTCTAATTTCGATTGCTTTGGGAGACTGACCTGAGAAAATATTCATGATGTTGATGTCAGAGAGTGTTTTGCCTATGTTTTCTTCTAGGAGTTTGATGGTGTCCTGTCGTATATTTAAGTCTTTCAGCCATTTTGAGTGTATTTTGGTGCGTGGTGTGAGGGTGTGTTCTAGTTTCATTGCTTTGCATGCAGCTGTCCAGGTTTCCCAGCAATGCTTGCTGAATAGACTTTCTTTTTCCCATTTTATGTTCTTGCCTCCCTTGTCAATGATTAATGGACCATAGGTGTCAGGGTTTATTTCTGGATTCTCTATTCTGTTCCATTGGTCTGTCTGTCTGTTTTGATACCAGTACCACACTGTTTTGATGACTGTGGCTTTGTAGTATTTCTTGAAGTCTGGGAGAGTGATGCCTCCTGCTTGGTTTCTGTTTCTCAGGATTGCTTTGGCGATTCTGGGTCTTTTGTGGTTCCATCTAAATGTTTGGATTGTTTGTTCTAGTTCTGTGAAAAATGTCCTGGGTCATTGGATAGGGATTGCATTGAATCTGTAGATTGCTTTGGGTAGTATGGCCGTTTTTACAATATTGATTTTCCCAATCCAGGAACATGGAATATCTTTCCATTTCTTTACATCTTCTTTGATTTCTTTGATGAAAGTTTTATAGTTCTCGGCACATAGGTCCTTTACTTCCTTGGTCAGGTGTATTCCGAGGTATTTGATTTTGTGAGGTGCAATTTTAAAAGGTATTATATCTTTGTATTCCTTTTCTAATATTTCATTGCTGGTATACAGAAATGCAACTGACTTCTGAGTGTTAATCTTATATCCTGCTACTTTGCTGAATTTATTAATCAGTTCAAGTAGCTTTTGGGTTGAGTCCTTCGGGTTTTCTATGTATAGTATCATGTCATCTGCATACAGTGACAGTTGTATCTCTTCTCTTCCTATATGGATGCCTTTTATTTCTTTTGTGTGTCTAATTGCTGTGGCTAGGACTTCCAAAACTATGTTGAAGAGCAGTGGTGAGAGTGGGCATCCCTGTCTCGTTCCAGATTTGAGTGAGGAGGCTTTCAGTTTTTCCCCATTGAGGATTATATTTGCTGTGGGTTTATCATAAATGGCTTTGATTATATTCAGGAATGTTCCCTCTATACCCACTTTGGCGAGGGTCTTGATCATGAATGGATGTTGGACTTTGTCAAACGCTTTTTCTGCGTCTATTGAGATGATCATATGATTTTTGACTTTTTTTTGGTTAATGTGGTGTATGATGCTGATTGATTTGCGTATGTTGAACCATCCTTGTGAACCTGGGATGAACCCAACCTGGTCATGGTGTATAATTTTTTTGGTATGTTGTTGGATTCGGTTGGCTAAGATTTTGTTGAGAATTTCTGCATCTATATTCATCAATGATATTGGGCGACAGTTTTCTTTTTTGGTGGTATCTCTGTCTGGTTTTGGAATGAGGGTGATGGTGGCATCATAGAATGTCTTTGGGAGTATTCCTTCTTCTTCAACCTTTTGAAAGAGTTTAAGGAGGATGGGCACCAATTCCTCTTTATATGTTTGATAGAATTCACCTGTGAAGCCGTCTGGTCCTGGACTTTTATTTGTCGGGAGTGATTTTATGACCTCTTCAATTTCATTTCTAGTGACCGGTCTGTTCAGTTGGTCTGTTTCTACTTGATTCAGTTTTGGCAGGCTGTAAGATTCTAGAAAATTGTCCATTTCTTCCAGATTGTCAAACTTGTTGCTGTAGAGTTGTTCATAGTCCTCTCTTATGGTTTTTTGTATTTCTGCAGTATCCGTTGTGATTTCTCCTTTTCGTGTATAATTTTGGTTATTTGGGTTCTTTCTCTCCTCTTCTTAGTGAGTCTGGCCAGGGGTTTGTCAATTTTGTTCACCTTTTCAAAGAACCAGCTCTTGGTTTTATTAATTTTCTCTATTGTTTTTTGAGTGTCTATTTTATTGATTTCTTCTTTGATCTTTATAATTTCCTTCCTTCTGCTGACTTTAGGCCTTTTTTGTTCTTCTTTTTCTAATTAATTAAGGTGGAGGGTTAAGTTGTCAATTTGGGATCTTTCTTCTTTTTTGAGAAAGGCCTGTATTGCTATAAATTTCCCTCTGAGCACTGCTTTCGCAGCATCCCATAGATTTTGAGAGGTTGTGTCTTCATTATCATTTGTTTCAAGGTAGTTTTTAATTTCCTTCTTGATTTCCTCATTGACCCGTTGGTTTTTTAGTAGCATGTTGTTTAGTCTCCATGCAGTAGGTTTTTTCTCTTTCCTTTTCCCATGGTTGATTTCTAGTTTCATGGCATTGTGGTCAGAGAAGATACTTGAGATAATTTCTATGCTCCTAAATTTATTGAGGTTAGCTTTGTGTCCCAATATGGTGTCTATTCTTGAGAATGTTCCATGAGCATTTGAGAAGAATGTGTATTCTGCTTTTTTGGATGTAGTGTCCTGAAGATATCAATTAAGTCTAGATTTTCTATTGTTTCATTTAGGATCTCTGTTGCTTTATTGGGTTTTTGTCTAGAGGATCTGTCCATTGATGTGAGGGGGGTATTAAGGTCTCCTACTCTGATTGTATTCTCATCAATATCTCCCTTTATGTCTGTTAATATTTGATGTATGTATCTGGGTGCTTCTGTGTTTGGGGCATATATATATTTTGATGATTGTAACATCCTCTCCTTGGATGGATGCCTTAATCATTAAGTAGTGTCCTTCTTTGTCTTTCTTTATGTCTTTTGTTTTAAAGTCTATTTTGTCTGATATGAGTGTTGCAACTCCTGCTTTTCTGTCATGTCTATTGGTGTGAAATATTTTTCCCCACCCTTTCACTTTCAATCTATATGTATACTTTGTCCTGAAGTGAGTTTCTTGTAGGCAGCGTATTGAAGGTTTTTGCCTTTTTATCCACTCAGCCACTCTGTGTCTTTTGATTGGGGCGTTCAGTCCATTGACATTTAAGGTGATAATTGATAGATGATTATTTATTGCCATTTTGAACCTTGTGTTCCAGTTGATTCTATGGTTCTCCATTCTTCCTTTCTTTCTTTTTTTTTTTTTTTTTGGTTGGATGGTCTCCGGTTATTATCTCCTTGAGCGTTTTTTTGTTTTGTTTTGTTTTGTTTTTTCATTTTTTGTGAATGCAATGTTTGGTTTTGGCTTGTGGTTGCCTTGTTTTTTAAGTATGCTAACCCCTTCCCATAATTGTGTGTTTTAGCCTGATGGTCCTGTAGGTTCAAATACTTCATTACTATATTAAAATAAGAGAAACATACAAACAAACAAAAAGGGTCTATTTATTTCCTAACATCCCTTGCCTTGGCTGTAAGTCTCTAGAAAGTTGTCTGTTTCTTCTAGGTTGTCAAATTTGTTGGCTTATGTTTGTTCATAGTATTTTCTTTTCTTTCTTTTTTTTGTATTTCTGCAGTATCTGTTGAGATTTCTTCCTTCTCATTTTATCTATTTGGGTTTTTTCTCTCGTCTTGGTGAGTCTGGCCAGAGGCTTGTCAATTTTGTTTATCCCTTAAAAGAATCAGCTCTTGGTTTTATTGATTTTTTTCTATTATTTTTGAATCTCAATTTTATTGATTTCCTCTCTGATCTTTATGATTTCCTTCTTTCTGCTGACTTTAGGTTTTGTTTGTTCTTCTTTTTCTAACTGATTTAGGTGGTGGGTTAAGTTGTTGATTTGAGATTTTTCTTCTTTTTTGAGGAAGGCCTGTATTCCTATGCACTTCCCTTTAAGAACTGCTTTTGCAGCATCTCATAGATTTTGAATTGTGTTTTCATTATCATTTGTATCGAGGTATTTTTTAATTTCCCATTTGATTTCTGTGACTCATTGGATTTTTATCAGCATGTTGTTTAGTCTCTGTGTAGTCATTTTTCTCATTTCTTTTCTTGTGATTGATTTCTAGTTTCATGCCATTGTTTTCAGAGAAAATGCTTGAAATAATTTCTATACTCTTTAATTTGTTGAGTTAGTTTTGTGGCCCAATATGTGAGCAATCCTTGAGAATGTTCCATTGCACTCGCAAAGAATGTATATTTTTTTTTGTATGTAATGTCCTGAAAATATCAATTAAGTCTAACCTTTCTATTGTATCATTTAGGATCTTTGTTGCCTTATTGAATTTCTGTCTAGAGGATCTGTCCCTAGATGTGAATAGGGTGTTAAGTTCTCGTACTATTATTGTATTCCCATCAATTTCTCCTTTTATGTCTGTTAATATTTGTTGTATGTATCTGGATGCTCCTATATTAGGGGCACATATATTGATGAGTATAATATCCTGTTCTTGAATTGATCTTTTTATCATTAAATAGTGTCCTTCTTTGTCTTTCTTTATAGTCTTATTTTAAAGTCCATTTCGTCTGATATGAGTATTGCAACTTCTGCTTTCCTGTCTTTTCCATTAGCAAGAAATAACTTTTTACTTCCCCTCACTTTCAATTTATGTATCCCTTGCCCTAAGCTGAGTCTCCTATAGGCAGAATGTTGTAGGCTCTTGTTCTTTACCCAGTCTGCCACTCTATGTCTTTTGATTGGAGCATTCAGTCCATTGACATTTAAGGCAATTATTGATAAATATGTATTTATTGCCATTGTAAACCTTGTTTTCTAATTGATTCTATGTTTCTACTTTGCTCCTTTCTTTTTTTGGCTGGATGATTTCCTTTTATTTTATGCTTGTGTCCTCTTCTTTTTAGTTTTAGTTTAGTTTTAGTTTAGTTTTCAGTTTAGTTTTTAGTTTTTCTGAATGTAATGTTTGGTTTTGACTTGTGGTTGCCCTGTTTTTCAAGTATGTTAACCTCTTCCTATATCTGCTTGCTTTAGCCTGATAATCATATAGGCTCTAACACATTCTAAAAAGAAAAAAAGAGAGAGTCTAGATTTTCATACTTTCCTTCCCCACAATTTCTGATTTTGATGTCCTTTTTAAATATCTTCTTGTTTATCTTTTTTTTTCCTACATGGATTTTATTTTATTTTATTTTTTTTATATTTTTTTTTATTTTCCCACTGTACAGCAAGGGGGTCAGGTTATCCTTACATGTATACATTACAATTACATTTTTTCCCCCAGCCTTTCTTCTGTTGCAGCATGAGTATCTAGACAAAGTTCTCAATGCTATTCAGCAGGATCTCCTTGTAAATCTATTCTAAGTTGTGTCTGATAAGCCCAAGCTCCCGATCCCTCCCACTCCCTCCCCCTCCCATCAGGCAGCCACAAGTCTCTTCTCCAAATCCACGATTTTCTTTCTGTGGAGATGTTCATTTGTGCTGGATATTAGATTCCAGTTATAAGTGATATCATATGGTATCTGTCTTTGTCTTTTTCTGGCTCATTTCACTCAGTATGAGATTCTCTAGCTCCATCCATGTTGCTGCAAATGGCATGATGTCGTTCTTTTTTATGGCTGAGTAGTATTCCATTGTGTATATATACCACCTCTTCCGAATCCAATCATCTGTCGATGGACATTTGGGTTGTTTCCATGTCCTGGCTATTGTGAATAGTGCTGCAATGAACATGCGGGTGCACGTGTCTCTCTTAAGTTGAGTTTTGTCCGGATAGATGCCCAAGAGTGGGATTGCGGGGTCATATGGAAGTTCTATGTATAGGTTTCTAAGGTATCTCCAGACTGTTCTCCATAGTGGCTGTACCAGTTGACATTCCCACCAACAGTGCAGGAGGGTTCCCTTTTCTCCACAGCCCCTCCAGCACTTGTTATTTGTGGATTTATTAATGATGGCCATTCTGACTGGTGTGAGGTGATATCTCATGGTAGTTTTGATTGGCATTGCTCTTATAACCAGCGATGTTGAGCATTTTTTCATGTGTTTGCTGGCCATCTGTATATCTTCCTTGGAGAACAGTCTATTAGGTCTTTTGCCCATTTTTCCATTGGCTGATTGGCTTTTTTGCTGTTGGGTTGTATAAGTTGTTTATATATTCTAGAGATTAAGCCCTTGTCGGTTGCATCATTTGAAACTGTTTTCTCCCATTCTGAAAGTTGTCTTTTTGTTTTCTTTTGGGTTTCCTTTGCTGTGCAAAAGCTTTTCAGTTTGATGAGGTCCCATGGGTTTATTTTTGCTCTCTTCTTGTTTATCTTTTTTCTATTCCTTGTGTTTATCATCACCATTTCAATAGTTTTTTTTTTTCCTTTTAGATTTGCATACTGGCTTATTTAAGTGATTACTTTCCAATTGTGATTTCCTCCATCCCAGGATTTGGGTGTTCAATATCTGATTTCCATAGCTCACCCCCCCATGTAAGATCTCCAAGCCAATGCAATCCACCTCTTCTTCTGTGTTTCCTTCCAGGGCACAAGTCCTGACATGATTGCTTCTCTCTTCCTGCTTGATTCCATGCAGATCTTTCTTACATCCTTTTCTTATAAGTCTCTTTCTGCCTGTCTCCAATTTTTTTCAGTAAGAATTGCTCCACATGTAGATGTATTTTTGATATGTTCATGAAGGTTGTGAGCTTCATGTCTTCTATGCTGTCATCTTGATTTCCTCCCTCTAGCAATAAAATATTTTTAAATTAAGGTATGTACATTGTTTTCTAGACATAAAGGCACTAAACACTTAATAGGTTACCTTACATCATAAATATAACTTTTTTTGTCTTTTTTGCCTTTTATAGGGCCTCTCCTGTGGCATATAGAGGTTCCCAGGCTAGGGGTCTAATCAGAGCTGTAGCCACCAGCGTATGCCAGAGCCACAGCAATGCGGGATCTGAGCTGCGTCTGCAACCTACACCACAGCTCATGGCAATGCCGGATCCCCGACCCACTGAGCAAGGCCAGGGAACAAACCCACAACCTCATGGTTCCTAGTTGGATTGATTAACCACTGAGCCACAATGGGAACTCCCCATAAATATAACTTTTGCATGCACAGGGAAGTTAAAAATTAGTATGATTCATTTTATTGTAATGTTTGCTTTTCTGTGGTGGTCTGCATTTGAACCAACCACCACAAGATATGCTTGTATACCCCAAACTGGGATTGGTGAATCATATAGTAGCTCTATTTTAAATTTTTTGTTAACCTCCATTCTGTTTTCCATAATGGCTGTGCCATTTTACATTCCCACCAATAGTGTAGAAAAAGCTCCTTTTTCTCCACATCCTAGCCAATACTTGTTATCTCTTGTCTTTTTAATAAATGTCATTCACCAATGTGTGAGGCAATATCACATTGTGGTTTTAACTTATATTTCCCTGATGATTAGTGATGTCGAGCATACTCTCATGTATCTGTTGACCATTTGAATATGTTCTTTGCAAAAATGTCTATTCAGGTCCTTTGCCCATTTTAAAAATCATTATTAGTTTTATATTGAGATATATGGTTTTCTTATATATTCTTGAAATTAACCCAATATCATATATATAGTTTGCAAATATTTTCTCCCATTCTATAGGTTGCCTTTCCCACCATTGATTATTTTCTTTGCTATGCAGAAGATTTTTAGTTTGATATTATTCCACTTGCCTATGTTTGCTTCAGTTGCCTGTGTTTTTGGTGTTATATGCAAAAAATCAGTGCCAAAGTCAATGTCAGGATCTTTTCCCACACTTATTCCTTTTTCTAGGAGTTTCACAATTTCTAGCTTTATATTTATATCTTTAATCAATTTCAAGTCAATATTTGAGAAGTATAAGATAGGAGTTCATTTTCATTCTTTTGCATGTGGATATTCAGTTTCCTAACATCATTTATCGAAGAGACTATCCTTTCCCTTTTGAGTGTTTTTAGTGACTATGTCAAAGATTACTTGACTGTATAGGAGTGGGTTTATCTCTGGGCTCTCTATTCTGTCTCTTTGATTTTTCTATTTGGTTGAGTATGCTGTTGAAATTCTCTATTGAATTCTTCAATTCAGCCATTTTATTCTTCAGCTCTAGTATTTCTGTTTGGGGTTTTTTGTTGGTATCTATTTCTTTGTTGAACATGTCATCTTGTTCATGAATTTTTTTCTGTTTCTTGTAGTTGTCTGTGTGTGTGTGTTCTTATAGGTCACTAAACTTTAAGAGGATTATTCTGAATTATTTTTCAGATATGGAGACATGGATCTCCATTTCGTTAAATTCAGTTATTAGAACTTTATTAGTTTCCTTTGGTGAAGTCACCATTACTTGATTCTTAGTGATTTTTTTTTTGTCTTTTTAGGGCCACACCCATAGCATATGGAAGTTCCCAGGCTAGAGGTTGAATTGGAGCTGCAGCTACTGGCCTATGCCACAGCCACAGCAACACCAGGTCCAAGCCACATCTGGGACCTATACCACAGCTCACAGCAATGGTGGATCCTTAACTCACTGACCGAGGCCAAGGATCAAACTGGCATCCTCATGGATATGAGTCGGGTTTGTTAACCACTGAGCCACAACAGGAACTCCTATCCTTAGTGATTCTTGATTCCTTGCATTAGTATCTGTTCATTTGAGTAAGTGATCTTGTTTTTAGTACTTTACAGGTTTGCTTCAGCAGGGAAAGTCAAACTTGGATCAAGCTGGTAATATCTGTGGGCATGTGAGGGTTGCCTTTGAGGTCTCTGGTTGGGTGAGGCCACTGCCTCCACAGTGAGGTGAGGCCAATAGCCAGGCTTTGCAATCACCTCTTGCCAGGTGAGGTCACAGGCTGTGTTCATAGGCAGGGTGGTGCCACTGGTGGGCTATGCAATTGGGTAAGTCTGTGGGCTGAGATCCAAAATATCTCCTGGTTGGGTGGGATATTGGCTGTATTTCCAAACCAGATGGTCCTATTGGCTAGACTCTATTTAGGTGGGGCTGCAGGCAGGGATTCATAATCAAGAGGGAACATAGGCTGTGCTCTGAGATCAGGCAGGGCCACAGGCTGTGCCCCCAAACTAGGTGGGGCCACAGGCTGGGCTTCACAGATAGACTGCTGGGTGTGCCCCAGTCAGCTCTTGGGCAAGGTCACTGGCTAGGCTATCTGGTTGGGAGAGTGAGGGCAGATTGATGCATTCTATAGTTGGGTAGGCTAGATACTGTCCAAAATGCTTTGCACTTATGTGGGGTCATATTTCAAGCTCTCTCTTTGGTGGCAAGGTGACCTATATTCTTTCATTGAGTGGATAACTAGCTGGGCTCCCTGCCTGAGCAAGGCCAAAGTCTGTGTTCAGTGATTGGCCAGAACTGAAGGTAGGGCTTTGCATCTCAGCAGTACTGGACCCTGAGCCAGCCCAGGGTTACTGTTCAGGCTTCCTGGATTTGTGAGGTAAGAGGCTGTACTTAATAATTGGGCAGGGCTTCTGAAATAGGCTCTGTGGCTGCCACTGCTCTCTGATCAGGCTTCCCAACAGGTATTACTGTTAGGAAAAGCTGTAAATTTGCTTCCCTGCATGGCTTGACTGGTAGAATGGGTTCTACATTGGGTAAGTCCTGTTGACTGGGGACCCACATCAGGCATAACTGCCAACTGAATTCCCTGGTCAGGCAAGGCCGCTGGCTCAGCTCTGCAGATGGCCAGAGCCACTGGTTGGAATCCCTGCTCTGGCATCATTACAAGCAGGAATGTGATCTGCCAAGATCTGAGCAGTTGTTGCTGTAAGCTGTAGTCTTCTGTCTTTATCTTATCCCCAGTGGTTGATCCTCACAGATTCTCCTATTAATCCCAGTGACATAAGTCCCGACCCAAGTGGGCCTCCTGGGAAGCATCCTGCAACACTGGGCAAGCCAAATGTTCACCTTGGGTTCTCTTTTTCCCACTGGAAAAACCATGGGCCCAAGGAGCCCTCTTCATGTGGCTCTATGTCAGCCTGGGGGATAGGTAATGCTGTTAGACTGTGGGTCCTCCTCTTAGCATTCTAACATGGTCCTTCTTGGTCTCTGTGTTCCAGGGGGTTGCTTCAGCATCACTCTTGGTTTCTGGGATTTTCTTAATGATGTCTTATCTATGAATAATTGTTAGCTGGTCTTCTTGTGAGTAGGACTAAAGATGGGAATGACCTATATCACCATCTTGATGATGTCATCCCTTCACTTTTAAAGATACATTTTATTAAACAAGACCTTTAAGGAAAACTTATTTGAATTTTTTGTTAAAATATGCTTAGACATGCATAAGAAAAAGGAATTTGGGGGCATAAAATATTATGAACAGTAATTATGCCTTTTTTCTTTATCGTTCAATAGCTAAGGGCACAGATTTTGAATCTATACTACATGGGTTTAAATCCTACCTGTGTTAATTGCTAGCTGTATGACTTTGGACTGTCACTTAACTTCTCTATGCCTCAGCTACCACATATGTAAAATTAGGAAAACAATATTATCTACCACATACAGGTTCTTGTGAGAATTAAATTAGCTATTATGTAAGTAGCACTTATAACAATGTCTCACACAAATTAAGCATTATTTAAGATCATTATATTCTGAGTGAAATGATTTCAAATCACTTTTCTGAAAATAAGTAGGAAAATAATTTGTCTTTTGGGACATCTTTTTCCCATAGTTTAAAAAGAATTACAAGTGAAGACAATAATGCAAAACAATGGACAAAATTAAAAACTGGGAACAGATTATAGGTGGTTAATGTGAAAATGACCTCATAGTCTTTATGACAGCATGATTTATTTTGTGATTAGACTTAATATACAATAAATAAATACTCCCGAATGTGTGTGAAGATGTGGTTGCAAAAATAGTCTTCCCACAGGATTGGTCTTAATATGAAAAAACTGGAAACAAAAATCCACTAGGAGAATTCTTGCCATGGTGCAGTGGCTTAAAGGATCTAGCATTGCCGCAGCTGTGGCATAGGTCACAGCTGTGGCTCTTATTTAATCCCTGGCACAGGAACTTCCATATGCCATGGGTTCAGCCATTAAAAAAACCAGTAGAGGAGTTCCCATCGTGGCGCAGTGGTTAACGAATCCGACTAGGAACCATGAGGTTGCGGGTTCGGTCCCTGCCCTTGCTCAGTGGGTTAACGATCCGGCGTTGCCATGAGCTGTGGTGTAGGTTGCAGACGCGGCTCCAATCCAGCGTTTCTGTGGCTCTGGCGTAGGCCGGTGGCTACAGCTCCGGTTCAACCCCTAGCCTGGGAACCTCCATATGCCGCGGGAGCGGCCCAAGAAATAGCAACAACAACAACAACAACAAAAGACAAAAAAAAAAAAAACCAGTAGGTAAATCATGCGGTTTACAAAAATGGTGGCCTATAGATAACATACTATGTGACAACTGCCAACAGTATCAGGTAATATTAATTGACAAGTATATATTTTTGAGATATTTAGTTTTAAAAAGCAGATATTAGATTAGTATTTCTGAAGATGCACATATAGATGTATGCATCTAAGAATATGCATATATAAAAGTGTGAAGGATTATACAAACACATTTTACATATTCTAACCCAATGGTAGAATTATGGTTATATTCCATGTTATTCACTCTATTTAACAGTATATTATGATTTTCCTAGGATTTCTTTACATAGCAAACAGAAATTGAAAGAAAAAATGTTATTACACCAAAGAAAATTTTAAAATATGAATTCTAATTTATGCACTGAAAATACATCACAGTTTAATATAAATTCTAATACCCAATTCAGATCCCTGGGCATGTAAAAAGAATGGAAATAACAGAATGATGGAGTAAGTTAACATTACTTTATAAGTGGAAATTTGGTTCTATACCTGTTTTAAATTCAGACTATGGACAAATAGTCTGAAAAGTGCTCTATAATTTTTTTTGCTTTTTTTTCTAGGAGTGTTTACTATAGAAACAGTTATGGATTTGACTGTAAATTTAGGTAAAATGTAGTTGACATAGTGGTCAGAAATTAAAAGAGAATTGAGAACAAAGAAAATATCCAACAATGTAGGAATTAAGAAATGAATTGATCCCTATGCACACTAGACGTTCAAAGACTATTTTTATTTTATTTTATTTTATTTTATTTTATTTTATTTTATTTTATTTTATTTTATTTTATTTTATTTTATTTTATTTTTTATGGCCACTTCTACAGCATATGGAGGTTTGCAGGCTAGGGACTGAATCCAAGCTTCAGCTGAAGGAATGCTGGATCCTTTAACTCACTGAGCTAGACTGGGGATTGAACCGATATCCCCACAGCAACCCAAGCCACTGCAGTTGGATTCTTAACTCACTGCACCACAGAAGGAACTCCCAAAAATCATTTTAATTGATGTGAAGAAAATAAAAATAAATGATGTGAAAATATAAACATGAAAATGTATCCAAGGTTTATTTATCCTGAATAAGCTTTTGAAAAATGTCAAGTATAATTTGATACCTTATATACATAAATTTTTTCTCTGCTGGGTCACTTTATTTGTAAATATTGAAATTATAACATGTAATAATTATGAATTATGCAATGTAATATGATATATACCTATATGTATACCTAAATCTTTTAGATCTATTCTTTATATTATCAATGCTACTTTTATTTTCTTTTGCCTATCAATGCTATGTGACTTTTTAAAATGAATTTTTTTCTTGAATAACCAGCAAAACAAAATGTTTTTTTAAAAATTGAAAAAGGAAAACAAAAAATGAGGTATTTTTATAGCATTATATCGGTAAAAAATAAAGTTTGTAATATCCAGGGAGAAACTTGTGCAGAAAAATGAACATCCTCTCAAAGTATTAGTGGAAGTATAAATTGGTATATTCAGGCTACCTGATAGTACAGTTTAAGAAAATTTAGAAGGTCTTTACTTTTAAATTACACTTACAAGTATTTATGTAGGTACAATAATTCTTCAGGAAAATTATTCACATAGATTTGGATTTAATGGGGAAAATTTAGAAACTACTTTAAAGTCCAAAGTAAAGAAACATTTAAAAAATTCTGCTTGCCCAATATAATGATAATTAGTTGTGGGAGAATATTGAATAGCCAAAGATGCTCTAGACATATTTAAAATCTATTGAAAAGGAACTTTTGACAGAGTACATTCAGTATGATCTATATTTGTTTAAAATTTTATGGATAAATAGGCAAACCTGAAAAGGCAAAAAAATTATCTCTTTAAAATGGTGGTTGTGTATATTCAATATGCATGTCCTCTTTTATAATCAAGGCACTTGTAAAATAAAATAGAGAAAAAAATCCACAAGCCAAACCAGTTCTCATAACAAAAAAAATACTTAATAAAGAGATGAGCAGGGAAATATGCATTCTCAGACTATTGATGGACATAAACTTTATGAAAGAAGCATTTAGCGAAAGACTGGCAAGTTATATAAGCCAATTAAATATCTCAACATATCCGCAAACATTCAGCTACAAATGTGTTTCCCATAGAGTTAATCTTACTGGGGAAAACCCAGAAAAATATAAGCATATTTAGAGGGGCTAAGTTAAAGAAATTATAGCACACTGATAGTACAGAATGTAAAGTAAAATCAAAATCAAAGAATATTTAATAATTTGGAAATATGACTAATTATAGTGAAAGCATTCCATAATGAAACAATACATAGTACATTTTAGAAGGTATTATTTATATAGATATTTCATGTATTTCAAAGTTTTTCTTTTTTGTCAAGTGGTAGAATTATGAGTGATTTTGACTGTTTCCTTATCGATTGAAAAAGTTGTTATGATACTGTATTATTTGTAGAAAAGGGTTTAAAATTAAAAAAAAAGCTACTCTTCCCGTGATAAAATATTGGAAAAGTGCAGAAAGGATTGCAATAGCAAGCCCAGAAAATTATCCATGTTAACAGGTCCTCTCAAAATATTAATGTACTTGATAAGGGTAAATTGATAACTGCATTTGTGAATAATAATTTAATAACAAACTAAAAAAGATTTAAAATTTTGAACACTTCAGTTCTTCCTTTAGCATTGTTTAAGAAATAATGAATATAAGCAAGGTTTGTGTACTATAATATTATAAACAGCTTGGGTTTGAATAAGTAGAAAAAAGAAAAGAAACCATTCAGATATTCAATAACGATGAAGTAGTGAAAATACGCCTATATCTATATCCAAATGTGGATATAGATGCATACATACATCTATATACTGCTATATGTAGTCCATCTCCTGGAATACTAAACAGCCACAGAAACTATTTTAGAAGAATATTTAATGACATGAAAGGAAGTTCAAGAATATTTATCTATACATCTATATCTATCTATATTATATATTTATGTGTGAAAAAGCAGATATTCAAACAGTATATACATTAAAATTCACATATATATCACACGAAAAATACTGGGCAGATGCAGATGAAAATGCTTCAGGAAGATAGGGGTGGTCATTAGGATTGATTACCGGTGACAATAATTTTCTTCTGTTAACTAGTCTGCTTTGCGATTTTTTTTTTTTTCCTGCAATGAAGCTGAATTATTTTTCTGACAATGGGGAAAAGGGCAGGAAGTAGGCACAGGGGAAGGAGGTGATAAACAATATTTAAATTCAGCAAAACAACCAAGGACAGCGAAATACCATTTGCAGCCCATCAAGCTGGCCAACACAGACACAGACACACACACACACAGGCGCGCGCGCGCACACACACACACACACACACACACACACGTCAGTGCCAGTGACCAGGAGACTATGCAGGGAAAATGGGCATACTCTTTTTACTAGCTGAGCTGGCTGGCATGAATGCAAATCAGTACAATGCTTATGAAGGGGCCATTTGGCAACACACAGGAAAGGTCTTTAAAATGTCCACATGTGGATCCTGCAAGTCCACAATTAAGATCATCCGGTATGCTAGCGAAGATTTGGCTTGACAAGGAAGAATTCACTCATCAGAGTATACACAGTGCTGGGTTTAAACACGGAAAGAACTAGGCACCACCTGAATGTCCAACAATGCGGGAATGATTACAGAAACGATAGGGTCCATTGATACACTCTGCAGGCACCGAAGATTATGTTTCTGAAGCCTGTTGAATAACATGGAAAGGAGTTCAGTGGGTTGATTTTTGTTTGGTTTTTGTTTTTGAAAAAGCAGGTTAAGAAACACCACATACATGAACCATTCTATAACAGTGTGTTAAAGGGGAAGGTGAAGGGGGGGGGGGAGGTGAGGAAGGGCAGGAGAGAGAGGGAGAAAAGAGAGCCTGGATAAAGAGCACACCAAAAAGGTAAAAGTGGTTGTCTCTGGGTAGTAGGGTCATGGGGAGCAATTGCTCTCTTGGTTTTCCCTCATCTGACTTCCTTCTCCTTCCTGATGTTCCTACCATGAAATTGTATCACCTGTGCAATAAACAAAGAGAGAAAGTGCTTTTTAAACCAAACCACAAGGAGAAGAGGCAGGCTTTAACCTATCAAGTGGCACAGATTAGCAAGGTTATTCACAAGATCCAAGGTGGGTGTGGGGGAAGGGGGAGGGGGCACGAGAGGGCAGGGGAGAGAGACAGAGAGGGAGGGAGGGAGAGATGGAGGGAGGCAAGGTGGAAGGGGGGAGAGAGAGAGACGGACAGAGAGCGAGATAGCGAGAGCGAGAGAGCGAGAGACCTGCACTCCCAATACAATATACTGCTGGTGGGTTGGGGGTGGGGGAGGCAAAGGGGGGTTGTAAACCGGGTGGGAGCCAAGGCTTGGCTCTGCTGGCTGGCTCGCTCCTGGGATGTCTTCATCGCAAGGTGGCCTCCTCGTCGGTGTCTTCCTCGAAATCCTTGACGTCAGCACTGGTGGACTGTCTGGCCCAGGCTCCCCTTTCGGCCTCTCGTTCTTTATGCGACTTGAATCTCCCAACGAAAATTTTGCGGTAGTTCAGGAACATGCCATTCATCGCGTCGATGGCGCGCTCGGCGGACTCCTGCTTCTGGAAGTGCACGAACCCGTAGCCCTTGGGCCCCTTTTCGTCGCAGGCCACTTTGCAGGAGAGGATGTTGCCGAACGCCGAGAAGATGTTGTACAGAGCCTTGTTGTCGATGGTCTTGCCCAGGTTCTTGATGAAGACGTTGCCCACCCCGCTCTTGCGGAGCGAGGGGTCCCGCTGGGACCACATGATGCGCACTGGCCTGCCCTTAATGACATCAAAGTTCAGGGTCTCCAGGGCCCGCTTGGCGTCCACCGGTTGCTGGTAGTTGACATATGCATAGCCCAACGAGCGGCGGGTGATCTTGTCCCTGCAGATGCGGATGGAGAGGATGGGCCCGGCCGGGCTGAACTTCTCATACAGCATTGCCTCCGTCACCTCAGGGTGCAGGTCGCCCACATAGAGCGAGGCCATAGGAAAGTCCGGGTTTCCCTCGGAGCCCCCGCCCGTCTCCACATCCGCATCTGCATCCGCGGCGGCAGCCGCCGCCGCCGCCGCCGCCGCCGCCGCTACCGCTGCCGCCACCTCGGCATCCGCATCCGCATCGGCCTCCCCCAAGGGGGGCGCCGCAGCCTCTGCTGCTGCGGCGGCGGCGGCAGCGGCTTCGGCCGCGCTGGCCTCCGCCACCGCTACGGCCGCTGCCGCCAGGGCGGCCTTCGCCTCCTCCTCCGCCAGGGCTGCCGCCGCCTCCCCCAGGGTGGCCTCCGCCACTGCCTCCACTACTGAGGCCTCGGCCTCCACCTCAGCCTCCACCTCTGCTTCCGCCTCCGCCACAGAGGCCTCCGCCACCGCCTCTGCCACGGTCGCCGCCGCAGCCTCCGCCGCCGCCGCAGCCGCCGCTGCCACCGCTGCCGCCACTCTCGCCGCTGTCGCCACGGTCGCCGGTGCCGCCGGGCCGCTGCCGCGACCTCCCTTCCCGCGAGCTGGGGGGGGGGGCAGAGAGGCGGGAGAGGGCAGGAGGGCAGGAGGGCAGGAGAGCAGGAGAGCAGGAGAGCAGGAGGGTGGGTGGGCCCCGGAACCCGGGCTGGGGGCGCGAGCGCGAGCTGGGGAGAGGGATCCCGGGCGAGCCGATCTGGGGAGTCCCAATCACCTGCGATGGCGAGCGCTGCCAGGAGCGCACCGGTGCGAGTCGCCGCAGCCTGCAGCCTGCTGCTGCTGCTGCCGCCGCTGCCGCTGCCGCCGCCGCCGCTCGGTCGTGGGCTAGCGTGCGGGGCGCGGGCGGGCGGCGTGTGGTGGGGGGCGGGGGGTGTTGGCGTCTGTGGTCCGGGCAGCTGGGAAGGCTTCTGTCTCTTTGGTTCCCCCTGTGGCTGCTGCGGGGCTGCGGGGCCGCGGGCGGTGGGAGGGGGCGGGAGCGGGAGGCTTGGGGTTGGGGGGCGGGGGGTGTGAGCCCTCAGCCTCTTGGATCGCCTGGGTGTGTATGAAGAGGGAGCCAAGGGGAAGGGCTCCAGGTGGACCAAGGGAATAGGGGTTTAGATGTAGGGAGCTTGGTTTTATTCCTCCTCTCCCCCAAAGAACGTCTAAATGACTCAATCAAGCACCTTGCGAGGGAGGGTGGGTGGCTGTTGAGAATACACTTGGCTGGTCCAAACAAAGCCAAGAAAAATGGTTTTCTCACGCTCGGGGGCTCTACCCACTTCAACACCACACACACACACACACACACACACACACACACACACACACACACACTCTCTCTCTCTCTCTCTCTGTCTCTCTGTCTCTCTCTCTCTCTCTCTCTCTCTCTCTCTCTCTCTCTCTCTCTCTCTCTCTCTCCAGCATCACTGCCACCACAGCGACAACTCCTGTTCCGAGCTGAAGCTGGGGCAGGTGGGGCAAGCTCCCCCTGCAGCCTGCTGACCCATTTTCTCAGAGATCCCTCCCCCTTTTCCAGCTCTTTCCCTCCTCTGCAACACTTGCAAAAGAGGAAATAAGGAACACAGCAACACGTATCCATTCATCCCTAATGCCATGCCACGAATATTTATGGAGCTGGGTCCCTAGGGATACAGGGGTCTGGGAGGCAGGAGGAAACAGACTGGCTTTGAGGTTGACCTCGGGAGCAGACGGTCCCCCCTGGAAACCCTGTCCCTGCTCCAGACTTTGGAAGAACTAGGGACCTGAGGTTCTTCAGCCTCCCTCAACCCCTCCCACCCACCCGGTCTCAATTCATGAAGCCTGGAAGTGAGGGAATCAAGACCAGCACCCCGTCCTTAGTGCCGTGCTCCATGATATAGGTGAGGAAAGCCAAATCAAGGGCTGGGGACAGGGCCTGGTCCGGAGCCAGGCACTAGTTTGTTCTTGGCTCTGTGCCCAAGGTGCTGAGGTTTCCAACATGAACCAAGAAATGCACATCTATGTTGGAAACAAAAACAAAACCTGGGCTCTCTCTACAATGAGGTGTCTTCTCCCGGTTCACCAGCTCGTATTTGTGGAAGCCTTACCAAGTACTTGGCACTGAGGGCTCAGAGACAGGCAATGCGAAAAGTGAGCAGTGAATGTTGATGCGTTGGAGTATGGGGCAGGGTGTGAAAAGGTGAGTAGTGTGGGTTGTGGGAACAGAGAGGCCACACAGGGCCAAATGCTGAGGGGATAGACGGCAGTCCACCCTTAGAGTGCAGCAGAGGCTAGAGTCCCACTTCTTCCAGAAAGGGGGACCCAGCCACTAACTCTTCCCCGTAGGAAACAAGCGAGGCTGCAGAGAAGATGGACACCCCCACCCCCTTGCCCATGAACTCTGAAAGATGAGTAGCCGTCCACCACCATGTTGAGGCAGGAGGGAAGACATGCCAGATAGAGGGATTGGTGTGTGTCCAAGGTCCTGAGGCATGCTTAGCACACGCCTGGTCACTTCTGGTTATGCCTAATTATCTGGCCTGGACAGGGCTCATGGCCCCCAGGAATAGGTGGCAAAAGAGGGCGGGAAGGTGCAGGACCCTGCAAAGCAAGCTAAGGTGCTTGCTTGGGTGCTCTAGACCCAAGCTCATGGACCCCACTGAGCACATTCAAGGAGGGGCTCGGTATAATCAGATCTTTAGAAAGGGTACAAATTCAACATCGATACAGAACACAGCTGAGAGAGTAGATCTGAAAAGTCCTCATTACAAGGGGGAAACGAAATGTAACTAACTGAGGTGATGAAGTTCATTAAACTTTTGTGGTAATCACTTAGTGATACGCGTATGTATATCAAATCCTTACGTTGTACACTTTAAACGTATACGGTGTTGTATATCAGTTATATCTCAGTAAAACTGGGGGGAGGGGGACCCCTCAATACACACATAAATGTGTGTGTGCCCATGCACGCACACAGGCACACGCACACCCAAACTGAGATGGAGTGGACAGAACAAAAAGAAGACAGTCAGATGTGACGAGTTCCAAAAGAGTCAGAACAACGCTTCCCTCAGTCCCTCCTTTCCTTCCATGAATAGAGGTTTCACACTTGCTGTGATCAGGCATTGAACCGTGGACTTTGGGGTCAGATATAAAAAGTGATCAAATCACAGTGCCTTCGTTCAGGACGTCTCACTCCACTAAAGCTCAGGCTGCCCATACAAGTAAGAGAAATGCCAGCCGAGGGCTATACCTTCTGTGATTGGCCTGTGGTAGCCACGGAGTTTCATCTGCCCCGAACATTTTCTCTCCTCCCCCTCACCCCCGCCCCTCCACCTTCCTTGGGTCAATAAAGCTGTTTTCCATGGTGGCAGCGTTGGCTGGACCTGGGCCACTGCACATGACAGAACAACCCTGAAGCATCAGAACTGGGTTGAGGAGGCAGTGAGAACTCTCTCATCGCTGGCTGGAAAGCATCCCAAGATGGCTGAGAAGCAGACATACAGACATGTACCTCGCCAGCTTGCGCGGTCTAGCCCTCTGCGACTAGACAGGGCTAGTGCCAGCCAAAGGAAGTGGCCGAGACTTAGGAAAAGCCTGCTCTGCAGCTGGGACCTTGACCAAGGTGGTCACTGTCGCCACTCTTAGGAGCCATCTCTTGGGGGTCTAAGTTGCAGGAGGCAGATGAGCTGTGCCTCACCATTCTGGGTGGCCATCCAGGAGGGACCCGAGGAGCCAGAGGCTAAGGGGGAAGCCATGATTGCTAGGAGGAGAGGATGTGAGGATTGTCGAGACAACAGGACAAGATGAGAAGAACTTCTCGGCCCATTGTTTGGAGACAGAATGACAAGAGGGACCAATTCAAGGACCGGGACTCAACGAGATCTCTTTGTCTGGCTTTGACTTCCACCCCACAGGGCCAACAAAAGTCGGTGAAACGGGAAGAGAAAGAGGTTCAGCAAAGTCATGCTGTGGCCAGTGAATCCCCAAACCTGTCAAACCAGGAGACAGTCTCTAGGCCCCTGACCCTCCAGCAAGAGCACCAGGGCCAGTACAGTGACAAGGAGAGCAGCTGGGGAATGCTCTCGCAGCCCTTTCTCACAGAGGCCTCCATGGCGTCCCCCTCTCCTTTTTCTTCAGTTCCTGGTCACATCTGCAATCAAAGGTGTTCCGACTACTAGTTGCTGTGATGGACGCAAAAGTGAAGACCCCCACCCCCCACCCCCCATGCGGTGTCAGGAGAGGGAGGGAAAGGTCCCTTTCTTTGGGGAGGAAGTGTTCCTTGTTTCATTCAGGCAGCGATTCAACAAGTATTTATGGAGGGCCTCCGTTGTACCAGGTGTTGTTCTAGGTAGAGTCCTTGCACCTGAGGAACTTATTTTCTAGCGGGGAAGACAGGCAATAAACATGGCAGAAAATGTAAAAGCACTTAAAGGTTGCCAGGGCTGCCCTCAGGGAAATAAGTGAGTCGATTTGGTACATATTCCCCAGAGCCTAGGAGAAGCGGCAAAGGTCAGGGACAGGCTTTCCGAGGAGAGTGATATGTGGCCAGTCCCGCTGGGAAACAGAGGGACAACCTGTCCAGCAGGGAGAACTGCAATTGCTCTGGCCTGGTGGCAGAAAAGAGGGGCACTGTAGGGGCAGGAAGGATGTCAGTGTGGCTGGAGCCCAGCGAGAGCGGGGACGGAGGGAACAAAGGACAGTGCAGTGGTGGGAAGGAGCCAGGAGGAAGAGTTTGGTTTTCATTCAAGGAGCTCCGGGGAGCCAGAGAGAGGATTGAATCAAGGGAGGGCCGTGATCTAATTAGATTCAATAATTTCTCTCTGGCTGCTCTCCGTGGAGAACACTGCAAGTGGGCAGGGCACAAAACAAAGCAGGGAGGCCAGTTCAGACCCTCTTGCAGTAGTCTCATTGGGAGAGGCAGTGGCTTGCCCCAGACTGGCAGCATGAATTTGCAGCATAGTGCATGGGTTCATTCACGTGATATTTTGGAATGGGAACAGACATCACTTGCTGGTGGGTTGAAGGCAGTTGGTGAACGCACTTAAGAAATGAATGGTTACTAGGAGAGTATTTTCTTGCAAGGCTTGGTCAGGGGTGTGTTAGGTATGGTCATAGACTATACCAGGAGTGGATGGGGTAGATTTGGAGAGGGGAGACAGACAGTTGGGGGTGCGTGTCAAGAGCTCCCATTTGTACATGTGAAGGGTCTGAAGTCTGGAGAACCCCACTCTCTGGGTTGTCTGCAAAAAGAGAATTGTTGGGACAACAGGACACAGATAGTATTTAAAGCCACGGGACTGGACAGAATCACCTAGAGAGAGTACTGGCAGAAGACGGTGCAGAGCTATTCCCGGAGACATGCCCAACATGTAGAAGAAACTGGGTTGAGGATGACGAGCCAGCAGAAGAGACTGAGAAGGACTGGATGGAGAACGGGCCAGCCCCAAACCTGACTTTTCTCCAAGACTTTGCATGGTCCAGCCTCGGTGTCCTCCCTCAGGCCTTGCTATCAGTGCTATTGGTTGTATGTGCACGTGGGGGTTGGGGGTTGGCTCAAGAGGGAACAACAAGGACTTTTGTGTGCTAGAGTTTCAATTTCTCTTGCTGTTCGTTTCAAGGTGGAGCTTTAAAAAGAGATAGATTCAGATACAGAGACATCCAAAGAGCGTTTGGAGCCAGCACTGCTCTTCCATTTCATATGGCCCACCTCCCTCTTCCCAACTGGAGGGAGCAATAGAAAGGAAATGGGGGTGTGGGTCAGAGAGCAAGGGGGAAGGAATAGAAGTCACAGAAGAAGGTAGGGGGTGGGAGCGGGTACCAACGGGGAGAGGGACAGATCAACGCTCTCGGCAAAAGAAAAAAAAAAAAGAAAAAAGAATCAAAATGCTGAAACAGGGATCTACATAAATCTCTTCCCATGAATTTCTCATGGACATAGCTGTAGGAGGAATGCTCAGGGGAACAGAGAATGAAAGCATACCTGTATTTTGTAGCAGGGAAGCTGTTTTCATCAACTCACACTGCCCCCAAACTCCCCCGAATAAATATATGAATTATGAATATATGAATGAATGAATGATGACATGTAATTATGTCAACGACAACAACAACAACAAAACAAGAACAAAGCCAACAACAACAACAAAGCAGCCTTAGGCTTTTCTTTAGGAAGAGTTGGAAAGTGTTTGGATGTGCCCCAGGTATTTAAAAAATGAGACCTATGGTTATTGAGTTGTCCTGAGTAAATACAACACATTTAGCAAATGGCCCTTTGGTTCCTTATACAGCAAGGCGTCACAGGGCAGTAGAGATGGAATGAGAGCCGACCCGGTAGAAATAAGAGCCCCAGGGCATCAGGCCACACACGGGAGCAGGCTTATCACCAAAGATTTCCTACTGGGCAAACTAGGATACATAGCAAGCACTGGTAGGTTGGGGAAGGACTGAAGACATTGTGGTGAAGCCATTCTGTGGATCATTATGCAAACGTTAACAAGCATGAGTTCTGTCTATAAGGGGTGGCTTACAGGAAGCTGCAAAATATGCTGTTATTAAATGAGGAAAGCACATTGCAGAGAAGGGAACCACATATGGCCCTTTTGTGTGTGTTGTGGGGGGGGGGGGCAGGTCACGCGGGGAGATGGGGAGAGACATGAGGTCTCCTAGGCATTTCATCCTAAAACGACAAAAATGGAACCCCTGAGCTGCTTTTATCTCCAGTCCCCTACCCTCCCTAACTTGGCTCCTCCCACAGAAGCCTTGCTCTTCTCAAGGAATAGCACCTGCTTCCTCTGAGGTAGTCAAGTGAAATAAGAATGGAGGGGCACCCTTATTTCCTTCCTCTCCCACTGCCACATCTTCCTCTGGCCACTATCTCATCCTTTGGCCGTTCTATCACTTCTACCTCCGAAACCCCACTGGAACCTCTCCAGCTTCACCAGAGTCTACCATCATGGCCTCTCATGGGTTTCTGCCAAGCCTCCTCACTGGTCTCCCACTTCCACCAAGCTTCCTTTCCATCCAGGAGCCAGAATGATCTTTCTGAAAAAGGAATGGTGCCTTTTGCCTCCCCTACTCAACACCCCAGAAGGGTTTCCCGCTTCACCTCACCTGAAGTGCAAACCCCTCAACATGACTTAAATATAATGAGCTGCACAACCAGGCCCTTGCCAACCTCCCCGTGCTCTCAGAAGTAAACAAGGTCCTCAAAAGAGAACATAAGTGATGATATTGGGGCTCAGGATGGTCATAAGAAATGAAGATGCCTACCCTAGCGGTTCTTGTATGTTCCTGAATTCCTGGGCCAAAATTGCTCAAAGAACATGGGCCTTGGAGTCTGATGGACTTGGAGGCAGAGTCCAGAGCAAAACGCTTAACTGCTCTAAACCTCGGCATGTGCTTTTTATTTGTTTGTTTGTTTGTTTGTTTGTTTGTTTATTCAGTCTTTTTAGGGCCACACCCATGGCATATGGAGGCTCCCAGGCCAGGGGTCGAATCAGAGCAGTAGCTGCTGGCCACAGCCACAGCCATCACAATGCCAGATCGAGTCGCGTCTGCGACCTGCGCCACAGTGCTCGGCAACGTCAGATCCTGAACCCACTGAGCAAGGCCAGGGATCGAACCCGTGTCCTCATGGATAAAGGTCAGATTTGTTTCTGCTGAGCCACAACGGGAACTTCTCGGCATGTGTTTGAGTGTGAATTTCAGAAACCCTATTGAAGGTTCCGAGGGTGGTTTTTAAATATATGTATATCTATTAAATTAAATATAATAAATATATTTATAGAGATATAGATATGAATTTTTAAATAGATATAAATTCACATATATCTATATGTAGGCAGATGTATACTTAAACAAGTGGTTTTGGAGTCCCCGTCGTGGCACAGAGGAAATGAATCTGACTAGGAACCATGAGGGTCGCGGGTTGGATCCCTGGCTTCGCTCAGTGGGTTCGGGATCCGGCATTGCCGTGAGCTGTGGCGTAGGTCGCAGACGCGGCTCAGATCCTGCGTGCTGTGGCTGTGGTGTAGGCCGGCAGCTGTAGCTCCGACCGGACCCCTAGCCTGGGAACCTCCATATGCTGCCCTATGACATATGGCGGTGGCACATGGAGGTTTTTTTTGGTGCGGCCCCCAAAAGCAAAGCAACCAACCAAACAAAAAAAACCAAGTAGTTTTGCCCCAACCATACTTAGGAACCAAGAACAAGGGGCTGTCTCCACTGATGGATTTTATGTAGAATTTCAGATATTTTTTCCTCTGGGAACAGATTCTCCTTCCAATGTATGCTTAAAATTTTAACACCCTTCTTTGTCATAATCTTAGGCAGCTTACAGGTGTGATCTTAGAAAACAATGCGCCTGTAGGTACACCCACCCCAGGCCATTCCTTTAATAGCTGTGCTTACTTTGTCAGGTTGTTTTCCCTGTTTTGTTGGTTTTGTGAGCTTTGGAGTCCTCGTCTGTACCATGGGATGGATATTTGCAAGGATGAAAAGACGTGATAATGTTTGGAAAATGTTTCTCACAACGCCTGGCATGCATTCAATGCCCAACACAAGAGATTCCTTATTGTTAATATCGGTTCCCTCTGTCCTGGGGATATCCTTGTTCAGCTGGTTTTTGAAAGCGCAATGTTTCTCCTTTCTGGAGCCCAAGGAAGCTTGGCATTTTCTCTCTAGCCAGGAGCAAGGTGTCAGCTCAGAGGGACCCTGATCCTCTGGGTTATAGCCCAGGTTATTGGCTAGATTTTACTCTAGGCAAGTGCCTGCTTCTTTGGGCTGAACTCACTTAGCTCATCCTCCCATTAGGTTTTTTCTTCGTTCTCTTGACCTTAGGACCTTTGATGACCCATTTATTTATTTCCCAGAGGTCCGAGGGCCTTGCAAGTCAACACATGAAAGCTGCCACCCAGAAGATTTGATAATACTATCTCATCAGGACAGGGTGTTGCGTCAGAGTGGCATTTTCCCTCAAATGCTACTCCTTCCTTCTAGCCCCCTTTGGGGACCATGTTGGAGATAAATTACTATAAGGCAACACCCCCCCCCCGCTTTCTTTGCTGTACGGTACTGAATGCATCTCAAAGTCTCCATGATGTCTCTGGAACACCACTGCCAACATTCACAATTGTGCTATGACACCTTCACAGGCAGGTGGCCCGTGAGCCACTGATCTTCATTAACGTGAGTTGCCGAGCAACTTAAGCTTTCACTGTGCAGCATAGATGTACAATGAAATCTCCTTCCATGTGGTGCAGCCTTTCCTGGCTAAAGGCATAGTGTTTCGCTTTGAGACCTCCTCCCATACACACCATGCTCAAAAATAAAGTGTTCTTACTGAAAGGAAGTCCTACACATGGTCAGTAAAGAGTGATTGACCAAAGAGTCCAAAGAAGTTTGTGCTGAACAAGCAAAGGCCTGATGCCCCATCACTTCCCACTCCCCAGCTATGCTTCCCAGGGTAGGGTGATTTTAATAATTCCCACCTGCATTGTTTTGGCAGTTACCTCTTACATCTAAATAAAGGGCTAAATCTGCTATTTCAGCATTTCATCAACTTTAGCTGTCTTCAAGTGACCACATTCTGCTTAGAGAAGAGAATTCAACTCACTCACAGGTCTTCAATCTGCCCTCACTTCTTTTCTCTCTAGATTTTATACCTTACTTTGGTGGGTTTAGTTCCTCTCTGAGTGGCCCTAGTAACTTTCAATGATATACTTAACCCTCAGTTTCTCGGCCTACGCTTTAGTTCCTTTAGCTTTTCTTTCTTTCCATAGAATGAAGATAGTACCACTTTATCCTTCCCTTCCTTCAACCACCTCTCTTCCTCCTCTCTGATCCTCTCCTAACGAGACTCAAATCATTTACGTCCACTTTTGGAAACCTAAAACATTTCTCTTTTGAAAGCTTTTTACCTTTAATGAAAATGTGACCACAGGGCCATATTCTTCACTGAGTGTAGGTAACTTCTGAAAGGTCTGCCACATTTGAGTTTGATTTATATTTGACCTATGCTTCAGTCTCTCTCCCTCCCTCCCCCCTCCCCCCCTTTCTCCCCTCTCCGCCCACACACGATTAAATTGTTGCCAGGCAATTGATCATTTAAACGGTTTCATCCTATTACAATTCCTAAAATGAGTGTTCTTATAAACTCTATTTTATACCTGGGAAAAACTTTGGCAGCGAGGGACTAAATAACAGCAAGGTCTCCTATGGTTTGTAAATGGCAGAGCCGGGGATTGACTGAAAGAAAGTCTCGTTCCAGAGTTGGACTTGGTGACCACTATGTTATTCTACATTAAGCTCCTCTCTTGCGAGTTTCAGAATCTATAACCGTTGCCAAGTTAACCCATGCTGTTTAAAACAGGTGGAACAGCTTGGGGATGTATGAGTAATGGTTGACAATCAGTCACCTTAACTTTAAAATCCCCACCAATCCCAGGCTTCAGATGAAAAATTATCTGATTTTTTTCCCCCACACTTTTCTCGAGCTCATACAAATCTATAAAAAACAGATTGACATTTTCCTGACATTTAATTTTGTCTCCAAAAAAGTTGCATTTTTTCTGTGACTTTCTCCATTCACAGAACAGGTTAAAACACGTAGATTAAATTAATTCTCTCTTATTAAAATCTGCACCAGGGACAAACTGGAATTTAGGCAACAATGCCCTGATTGTTTCAGATTTATTTTTAATTTTTGCAGACAGGAAGACAAAGTCATTCCTGCTTTCGCCGCCCCCCCCCCTTTCTGTAATGTGTCTTTTTATTCTCAGCCTGCTTTTAAAAATTTATGTTTATTTGAAAGAAATTAATTTATGGTGGGCTTTAACGGGCCTTTCATTTTGTTTCCGGCTTGGAATTCATAGGCATTCTTGGGGATGTGAGTTGATGGTTTTGCCCCCTATTTTGCAACATTTCCTGCCATTTTATCCTTAAATGTTTTTCTGTCCCTTCCTCACTCCCTCTTTTCTCTTCAGCAACACCAATTACATGTACGTTTGGTGACTTGGTATTGTCCCACGGGTCAGTGAGGCTCTTTCTGGTTTTGATTGTTTAACAGCTTTATTAAAGTGTAACTGACATATGACAAAATGCACATGTTTAAAGCACACAATTTGATATGTTTTGACACATGACCCATGAAATTATCTTCATCATTAAGAGAGGAAACTTTTCCTCAGGCCCCTTTTAACTTCTCCGCTCTCCCCACCACCACCATGCTCTCTGACACCTCCCTCCCCATCACCAGAAACAAACACTGTTAGATGATTTTGCATTTTCTGGAATAGTGCACAATTTATGATTGTCACGCACGCATACACACAGGCACACACATTGTGATATGAACTTTTGTGGGTCTGGCTTCTTTCAATAAGAGTAATTATTTTGAGATTCATCCATGCATCAATAGCTCATTAATATTTATTGCAAACGAATATTCTGCTGTGTAAATGTATGGCAGTTTCTTTATCCCTTCACCCGCTGGTACACATGTGGGATATTTCTAACCTGGTGTTATGGCCTATAAAGCTACTACGAACATCCATGCACAAGTTTTGTGTGGATGTATGCTTTCATTTGGTTTGGGTAAATAAATACCTAGGATTGGAAAGGCTGAGTCATGTGGTAAGTTTGTATTTCACTTTTCAGTAAACTACAAAAAAAGTTTTCCAAGGCAGTTGTACATTTTACATTTCCATCAGTGGTGGATGATGGTTTCCGTTCCATCACATCCTAGCTCACACTTGCTATGGAGAGTCTTCAGAAATTTTAGCTGTTTCAAGAGTTGCGTGGTGCTATCAGATGGTGGTTTTTTAGCTGCATTTGTCTAATTGACCAGGGATGTGGAACACGTGTTCACGTGCTTAGTTCCCATCCATGGACACACGGTAAAGTGTCTGTTCTCGTCTTTTGTCCACTTTTAACTGGGTTTTTGGTATTCTTAGCATCGAGTGTTGAAAGTTCTCACTCTATAATTGGGATAACAGCCCTTGATCAGATTTATTTGTGTTGTTTCTAAGAACACACACGACCCAACATAAGGTCAGAACAGGTTTCTGTATGTTTTCCTCTAGATTTTCCTTAAGGTTACTTTTTGATCAGTCACCCGTTTCATATCAGATTTTGCTGATATGTAGTAAGAGATCTTGATCAATGCTTGTTTTTGTGGTGTATTACATTGACTGTTTTACAGACGTGGAATCATCCTTGCCTCCCTGTAATAAATCCCATTTTATCATTATGTATGATTCTTTTAATGTATTCTTAAATGCGGTTTGCTAATATTTTGTTGAGGATTTTTGCATCTATGTTCATTGTGGATATTGGTCTGTAATTTTCTTTCCTTGTGTTTTCCTTGTCTGATTATGCTATCAGGGTAATGCTGACCCTGTAAAATCAGTCTGAAAGTGTTCCTTCCTGTTCTATTTTTGAAACTGTTTCAGAATGACTGATATTAAATCTTTTCTCAATATTTGGTATAATTCACCAGTGATGCTCTCTGTTTTTGGACTTTTGTTTGTTGGGAAGTTTTTAATTGTTGATTCAATCTCCTTACTATTAATCAGTTTGTTCTAATTTTAATTTATCATTCCTTCTCGGTAGGTTTTATGTTTTTAGGAATTTATCCATTTTTTTTCTAAATTGTCCTATTTGTTGGCAAATAATTGTAGTAGTCTCGTGTTCTATTTCTGTGGTATCAGCTGTAATATTTCCTCTTTCATTTCTGATTTTATTTGTGTCCGTTATGTTTGTCCTCTCTCTTTTTCTCCTGGTGGATCTCACTAAAGATTTACTCATTTGTTTACTTTTTCAAAAAATCGGATCTTAGTTTCCATGATTTTTGTATTGTTTCCTTAATCACTATTTCATTTATTTCTATTCTGTTTGTTATTTCCTTCCTTTTACTAACTTGGGGCTTTATTTGTTCTTTCTCTAGTCCTTTAGGGGTAAAAGTAGACAGTTTATTTCAGACGTTTCCTGTTTCTTCATGTAGACATTTATCACTATGAACTTCCTTTTTAGAACTACTTTTATTGCATCCCATAAGTTTTTCCTATTTCCTATTTTATCTAGCTGTAGATTTTTAAAAATTTCTCTTCTGATTTCTTCTTTGACCCATTCGTTTTTCAGTAGCATGTTGTTTAATATCCACATACTTGGGAATTTTCCAGTTTTCTTCTTGTAATTGGTTTCAAGTTTCATACCATTGTAGGTTGGAGAAAGTGCTTTCTTTGTATGATTTCAAACATCTTAAATTTATTGACTCGTTTTGTGGCCTGACATAACTATTCTGGTAAATGTTCTTTATGCCATTGAGAAGAATGTGTATTGTTTCTTTTAGATGAAATGTTTTGTATATCTGTTCCACCCACCCGGTTTCTCATGTCATTTAAAGTCAAAATTATCTTTTTTTTTTTTTTGGTATTTTTGCCATTTCTTGGGCCGCTCCCATGGCATATGGAGGTTCCCAGGCTAGGGGTCGAATCGGAGCTGTAGCCACCAGACTACGCCAGAGCCACAGAAATGCAGGATCCGAGCCACGTCTGCAACCTACACCACAGCTCACGGCAACGCCAGATCGTTAACCCACTGAGCAAGGGCAGGGACCGAACCGCAACCTCATGGTTCCTAGTCGGATTCGTTAATCACTGCGCCATGACGGGAATTCCTAAAGTCAAAATTATCTTATTGAGTTTCTGTTTGGATGATCTATCCATTGATGTAAGTGGGGTATTAAAGTCCCTACTATTCTTGTATTGCTATCTATTTTCTCCTTTATGTCTATTAATGTTTGCTTCATATATTTAGGTGTTTCTGTGTTTTGTACATATGTATTTAGAAATGTTATATCCATTTGTTAGATTGACCTCTTCATCATTATATAATGCCCTTCTCTTGTGTGTGTGTTTTTTTTTAACAGTCTTTATTTTTAAGTCTATATTTCTTTTCTTTTTCTTTCTTTTTTTTTTTTGTCTTTTTGCCATTTCTTGGACCCCTCTCGTGGCATATGGAGGTTCCCAGGCTGGGGGTCTAATCAGAGCTGTAGCCACCAGCCTACACCAGAGCCGCAGCAATGCCAGATCCGAGCCGCGTCTGCCACCTACACCACAGCTCATGGCAATGACGAATCCTTAACCCACTGAGCAAGGCCAGGGATTGAACCCGCAACCTCATGTTTCCTAGTCGGCTTCGTTAACCACTGCGCCATGATGGGAATTCCTAAGTCTACATTTCTTGATGTACATATACATATATATTAATATGTATCCTAGCTTATTTTGGTTTCCATTTGCATGGAATTTATTTTTCTGTCTCTTCACTTTCAGTCTCTGTGTGTCCTTAAGTCTGCAATAAGTCTCTTATAGGCAGTATATACATGGGTCTTGTTTTTTAATCCATTTAGCCACTTTACATCTTTTGGTTGGAGCATTTAGTCCATTTACTTTTAAGGCAATTATTGACTGGTGTGTACTTGTTGCCATTTTGTTAACTGTTGTTTTCTAATTTGTTTTTAGTCCTTCTGTCTCTTTCTTCTTTTTTGCTCTTTTCCTTTGTGGCTTAATGACTTTCATTAGTGTTATACTCAGACCCTTTTCTCTTTATGTTTTTGTATCTACTATAGATTTTTGATTTTTGGTTAGAATAAAGCACACATATAACAACAGTCTATTTTAAGCTGATAGAAACTTAAGTTTGTAAACATTCCAAAGCTTTACCTTTTTACTCTCCCCCACCCACCATATGTTATGCTTTTAATATCATATTTTACATCTTTTTAAACTTTTTTACATTTTACATCTTTTTATCCTGTGTGTCTCTTTACTAATTATGTATTCATAGTTATTTTTACTACTTTTTCTCTTAACCTTTATACTAGCTTCCTAAGTGATGAATACACTATCTTTGTTATATATTTATTTTTACTAGTGAGAGTTCTACTTTCATATGTTTCTTATTAATAATTAGTGCCCCTTCTTTCCAGCCTAAGGTGGTAGATACCTATACTTGCATCTTACCAATTCCACTAGACACGCAGCTGTTAAACCTGACATTGGTTCACTAAACACTCCTTATCCCCTTTGGATTCTAGATATTATTGACAGTGTCCAATGCACTCACCTTAATTCTCGAAATACACAACACTGGTTCCATGAACAAGGCATTTAATCAAACTTTCATTTTCTCTTTTGGCTCAAAGCAGCCAGTCTTACAATGTCACAATGGATTGCTTAAACAAATATTACTGAAATGAGGGGAAAAATGATGTCCTGAGTGGTCTTTTTCGTTCCATTGGCCTTCATTTTACTAAATCCTCAGCTTTGTGGCCTCCTACTCTTTATTGAAATGCACTGAAAACACCTCAACTGTCTTTCCTTGCCCTCAGTGGTGACACTTAGTATATCAAGGTTTACAAATGTCACATTAAACTAGGTATTCTTACATGACTCTCTTCCCTTTCCTCTACCTAATTTTTTGTTCTTGCCTTATCCAAGATGAGTAGAAACTAGAGCAAGGCTGGGTTGTTAGTTGTGATCCACTCACTATTAAATGTCCCTCTGGTATCTCTTAGAGCTATTCTGGCATGATGATGATGATGATGACGAAAATAATGATATGATATCCCTAAGTAAAAGCTTTGCCAATAGTTTATGGCTACTAAAGATGTTTAAAAATAATGTCAATAATGATCTCACTCACTAAGTTGAGATCATAGCTCTAGGACTCACACCCACAGCTAAGTGTACAGCAGAAACAGCCAATAATTAAAATTGGTCACCTAGGAGCTTCTTCCACTAAGCAATGCAGGCTCTGCCTATCTACAATCACCTGGAATGTGGACAACAACCCTAGTTCACACTATGCCCATCTGGTCAGTAACTCTCTAGTACATCAGGTTCTAGTACCCACATAATGCACATGTTTTTTGTTTTTTGTTTTTTTTTTTTACATCCTGACTTAATCATAGCCTAGTTATGCCTACTTTGGGTATTAACCTGTGCCTGGGATACTCCACTTGGAAGTAGAATGGGTGCCAAACTCTATTTTGGCTGTGTTGCCACTCATACTTATTTGGTCTCTTCAACAACACTGCTGTAGCCAAGCACTAGATGGAACCATAATTTCATTCCCACTTCACTGGCAGTGTTTAAAGCAGTCCCTAGTAGCTATCTAAAATTCACAAAGGAGAAGTTCCCATTGTAGCTCAGTGGTTGAAGACCTGATATTATCTCTGTGAGGATGTTGGTTCAATCCCTGGCCTTGTTGAGTGGGTTAAGGATCTGGTGTTGCCAAAATCTGCAGATGTTGCTTGAATCCTGTGTTGCTGTGGCTGTGGCCTAGGCAAGCAGGTGCAGCTCCTATTCAACCCCTGGCCAGAGAACTTCAATATGCTGCAGGTGAGGCCATAAAAATAAATAAATAATAAACAAAAGTAATATTCACAAAGGATTCACACAGCCCGGGAGGCACTGCATATAATTGCAGCGTGCCACATTGTTTAAGCATCTTGAATTAATATCCCAGTTCCCAGATCTTGTCTCTCAATATATACGTCAGATCACTGTTGACAGGGCAATGAAAAGTCATATGTGGGGATTATTACATTTTCAGTATGATGATAAAATAGCAGCCTCTTTTTAGTCATTCTGCTCCTCTTTATACAAATACATTCATACATTTCTAGGATTTAGTGATGAATGAAGCATTATGTCTCAAGGTCTTAAATTCAACTCCAAATTATTACAAACTATTGAGGTCCATGGTCTCACATTTCATTAAATTCTGTTATGAACTGACGGTCAATCTCAACATCTGAACTCACTCCTGATAATGATTTTAGAACTTTAGCTGGACTCATTCTCAGTGTTGATTTCAGCCTCACAATTGGACTCATTCATCATGTTGACTTCCATCAAACTGTTGGGCTCATCCTAGGTGGAATCTTTAATGACTCAAAGCCCATAACATACCCCTATCAAATGTCTCCTCCATTGTTTCATAAATTCACTGGTTGTTTTAAGGTTTATATTATACATTTTTATCTTATCACTTTCAATGTATAATTTCAAGGGACATCACTAACTTCACATTTGAGCATTACAATAGTATACTTCCTTTCTCCTCTCCTGACCTTTGTGCTACTTTTGCCATATATTTTACTTATAATATGTATGTTGCAATCCCAATCATGCATTATTATTTTTACCTCTTTTTTTTTCTTTTTGTTTCTTTTGCCTTTTCTAGGGCCTCTCCCGCAGCATATGGAGGTTCCCAGGCTAGGGGTCTAATCAGAGCTGTAGCTGCCGGCCTATGCCACAGCCACAGCAACGTGGGATCCGAGCCATGTCTGCGACCTACACCACAGCTCGCAGCAACGCCAGAGCCTTAACCCACTGAGCAAGGCCAGGGATTGAACCCGCAACCTCATGGTTCCTAGTCGGATTCATTAACCACTGAGCCACGACGGGAACTCCCAATCATGTATTATTAGTTTTAAATAGTTGATAATATTTTTACATCTGGTAACATTTTGCCCTGACTAAAGGACTTCAATATTTCTTACAGCTTTCTGGTAATTAATTATTTGAGTTTTTGAATGTTTAAAAAACCATTATTTTGCCTTTTTTCCTTTTTACGGCCACACCTGTGGCATATGGAAGTTCCCAGGATAAGGGTCAAATCAGACCTGCAGCTGGGGCCCATGCCACAGCCACAGCAACTCCAGATCCAAGCTAATCTGCAACTGATGCTGCAGCTTGTAGCAACACCGGATCCTTAACCCACAGAGTGATGCTAGGATTAGAACCTGCAACCTCAGCCACAGAGAAAAGATCGTGTCCTTAACCCATGGAGTCACAACGGGAGCTTCATTACCTTCTTACTTGAAAGCTCTCCTTGCCTAGCACAGATTTTGAATATGACAATTTCCTTTCACCATTTTAAAAATGTTGCTTTCCTGTCTTTTCACTTGCAAATTTTTTGACAAGAAATCTGCTAACATACGCATCTGTTTTTTCTTTTCTCTTTTTTCTTTCTTTTCTATCTTTTTTTTTTTTTTTTTTGCTTTTTAGGGCCGCACCTATAGCATGTGGAGGTTCCCAGTCTAAGGGTCCAATCGGAGCTGTTGCTGCCGGCCTACACCACAGCCACAGCAATGCTAGATCAGAGCCGCGTCTGTGATCTACACCACAGATCATAGCAACTCTGGATCCTTAACCCACTGAGCGAGGCCAGGGACCAAACCTGCAACTCATTCTTCCTGGTCAGATTTGTTTCTGCTGTGCCACAATGGGAACTCTGTGTTTTTCTTAATGTAATATGACTTTTTTTCTCTGTGTTAAAGATTTCTCTCTTATAGATACTCTCGAGTAATTTTATTTTGATGGACATTTATGCAGTTCTCTTCATGTTCCTTATAGTTGGAGTTTGTTGATCCTCCAGTGTCTGTGAGTACATACTTTTCAAACAGGCTTGGAAAATTTTTGGCCTTTATTTCTTCAGTTATTTTTATGACTTTTCCTTTAGGAATCATTATTATACATATGTTAGGAAACTTGAAGTTGTCCTACAGCTTCCAGATAATCTGTTCATTTTTACTAACTATGCTGATGAAAAATTTGAGATTTTATACCATATCAACACAATACATATTTTCTGAACAGAATTGTGTAGAACTAATGTTCTTTCATCCTTAAATATTTGTTATAACTCTTCAGTAAAACCATCTTGGCCAGACTTCTTCTTCCATTAAAAAATTTCTGGAGTTCCCATCATTGCGCAGCAGAAACAAATCTGATTAGGAACCATGAGGTTGCAGGTTCGATCCCTGGCCTTGCTCAGTGGGTTAAGGATCTGGCATTGCTGTGAGCTGTGGTGTAGGTCATAGATGTGGCTCGGATCTTGCGTTGTTGTGGCTATGGTGTGGGCCAGCAGCTGTAACTCTGATTAGACCCATAGGCTGGGAACATCTACATGCCGGGGAGGGGGGGTGCAGCACTAAAAAGCAAAAAAATAAAAACAAAAAGTTCTAAATTTCGTATTCAATTTATTTCAGATATAGGACTAATCAAGTTATCTATAGCTCCTTGAGTGAATTTTCAAGGAATTGGTCCATTTCACCTAAGATATCAAATTTGTGAGCATAGATTGTTCATAGACACTTGTTATCATTTTAATGCCCCTTGTTATCATTTTAATGTCTTAGAATCAGTGATGATGGACCCTCTTTTATTCCTGACATTGATGTTTTATGTCCTCTCTTATGGTTGACCAGGCTAGAAGTTTTATCATTTTTTCTGATTGTTTCAAAGAATCGACTTTTGGTTGTATTAATTTATCTGGTATTTCCTGTATTCGATTTCATTGATTTCTGTACCACTTTAAAATTATTTTTCTTCTTTTTGTCTTAGGTTTAATTAACTTTTGTTTCTCTAGTTTACTAAGGGGGAAACAGGTTATTCATTTTAGATTATTCTTATTTTTAATATATTTAAAGCTATAAATTGCCATCTAACCAGTGTTTATATGCTACACAAATTTGGATCAGATGAATTTTCATTTTCATTTAGTTAAAAATACGTAAAAATTTCTCTTGAGATTCCTCTCTATTTTTTTGGCCATGCCAGTGGCATGCAGAAATTCCCATGCCAGGATCACACCCATACCACAGCAGCTACCCTAGCTGCAGCAGTGACAGTTCCAGATCCTTAATCCTCTGCACCACAAGGGAACTCCCTGAGATTCCTCTTAAACCTATGGATCATTTAGAAATTTTTAAAAAATTTATTGAGGTGATAATTTGTTTATAACATTATATGTTTCATATGTACAACATTGTATTTTGATTTCTGTATACACTACACCATACTCTCCACCAAAACTTTTGTTCCCATCCATTACCATACATTTGACCATCTTTACCCATTTTTCCCTTCTAACCCCCTTCTACTCTGGCACAACTACTTTGTGCTCTGTATTTATGTGCTTGTTTTTGCTCAGTTCATTTTTTTTTCTTTTTATAGTCCATATATGAGTGAAATCATATGGCATTTGTCTTTGTCTGACTTATGTCACTTAACATGATACCCTCAAGGTCTATCCATGTAATTCCAAATGGAAAATTTTCTGGCTTATCAATACCCCACTATATTACATATATATAATATATATGGTACTTTATATATTTATATACATGGTATACTACATATATATATATATATATATATGTATATACTACATCTTTTCCACTCATTCATCTGTTGATAGGCACTTTGGTTGTTTCCATATTTTGGCTATTGTAAGTAATGCTGCAGTGAACACAGGGGCACAAGTGTCTTTTGAATTAGTGTTTTGTATTCTTTGGATAATACCCAGAAGTGTAATAACTGGATTATTTGATAGCTCTGTTCTCAATTATTTGAGGAATCTCTATTTTGTTTCCTATAGTGACTGCACCATTTTACATTCCACCAGCAGTGTATTGGATTCCTTTTTCCCCACATCTTCTCTAACAGTTGATATTTCTTCCATTTTTTATAATAGCCATTCTAACTAGCATAATATGAAATCTCATTGTGGTTCTGATTTGCATTTCCCTAATAATTAGTAATGTCGAACATCTTTTCATGTTCCTGTTGGCCATTTGTATGTCTTCTTTGGAAAAATATCTGTAGTTCCTCTGCTTATTTTTAATGGGGTTGTTTGTTTTGTTGTTGTTGAGTTGATGAGTTCTCTATATATTTTTGGTATTTACCTCCTTATATAAATTTTCAAATGTCTTCTACTTGGTAGGTTGTCTTTTAGTTTTATTGATGGTTTCCTTTGCTGTGCAGAAGCTTTCTAGTTTGATATAGTCTCTTTTGTTAGTTTTTGCCTTCGTTGCCCTTGCCTGGGGAGAGATGTTGCTGCGACTGATGTCAAAGTGTGTAAATCCTGTTTTGTTCTAGAATTTTATGGTTTCAAGGTCTTAAAAGACTTAAAGACTCAAGTCTTTTTGTTTGGTTTGGTTTGGTTTTTTTAGGACTGCACCCACGGCATATGGATGTTCTCAGGCTAGAGGTCCAATCAGGGCTGTAGCTGCCAACCTAAGCCACAGCCACAGCAATGCCAGGTCCAAGATGTGCCTGTGACCTATTCTGCATCTCACATCAACCTTGGATCCTTAACCCACTGAGCAGGGCCAGGGATTGAACTGTGTCCCCATGGATCCTAGTCAGGCTTGTTACCACTGAGCCACTACAGGAACTCTTGACTCAAATCTTTAACCTATTTTGAGTTTATTTTTGTGTATGATGTGAGATTGTGTTCTAGTTTCATTCTTTTATATGTGGCAACCCAGTTCTCCACAATAAATAGTACCATTTATTGA
>NC_062560.1:62980129-63086731 GCF_016906955.1 Phacochoerus africanus | reverse complement strand
GGAGACCTTAATACCCCCCTCACATCAATGGACAGATCCTCTAGACAGAAAACCCAATAAAGCAACAGAGATCCATAAATGAAACAATAGAAAATCTAGACTTAATTGATATCTTCAGGACACTACATCCAAAAAAGCAGAATACACATTCTTCTCAAATGCTCATGGAACATTCTCAAGAATAGACCCCATATTGGGACACAAAGCTAACCTCAATAAATTTAGGAGCATAGAAATTATCTCAAGTATCTTCTCTGACCACAATGCCATGAACTAGAAATCAACCATGGAAAAGGAAAGAGAAACAAACCTACTGCATGGAGACTAAACAACATGCTACTAAAAACCCAACGGGTCAATGAGGAAATCAAGAAGAAATTAAAAAACTACCTTGAAACAAATGATAATGAAGACACAACCTCTCAAAATCTATGGATGCTGCGAAAGCAGTGCTCAGAGGGAAATTTATAGCAATACAGGCCTTTCTCAAAAAGAAGAAAGATCCCAAATTGACAACTTAAACCCTCCACCTTAATTAATTAGAAAAAGAAGAACAAAAAAGGCCTAAAGTCAGCAGAAGGAAGGAAATTATAAAGATCAAAGAAGAAATCAATAAAATAGACACTCAAAAAACAATAGAGAAAATTAATAAAACCAAGAGCTGGTTCTTTGAAAAGGTGAACAAAATTGAACAAACCCCTGGCCAGACTCACTAAGAAGAGGAGAGAAAGAACCCAAATAACCAAAATTATACACGAAAAAGGAGAAATCACAACGGATACTGCAGAAATACAAAAAACCATAAGAGAGGACTATGAACAACTCTACAGCAACAAGTTTGACAATCTGGAAGAAATGGACATTTTCTAGAATCTTATAGCCTGCCAAAACTGAATCAAGTAGAAACAGACCACTGAACAGACCGGTCACTAGAAATGAAATTGAAGAGGTCATAAAATCACTCCCGACAAATAAAGTCCAGGACCAGACGGCTTCACAGGTGAATTCTATCAAACATATAAAGAGGAATTGGTGCCCATCCTCCTTAAACTCTTTCAAAAGGTTGAAGAAGAAGGAATACTCCCAAAGACATTCTATGATGCCACCATCACCCTCATTCCAAAACCAGACAGAGATACCACCAAAAAGAAAACTGTCGCCCAATATCATTGATGAATATAGATGCAGAAATTCTCAACAAAATCTTAGCCAACCGAATCCAACAACATACCAAAAAAATTATACACCATGACCAGGTTGGGTTCATCCCAGGTTCACAAGGATGGTTCAACATACGCAAATCAATCAGCATCATACACCACATTAACCAAAAAAAAGTCAAAAATCATATGATCATCTCAATAGACGCAGAAAAAGCGTTTGACAAAGTCCAACATCCATTCATGATCAAGACCCTCGCCAAAGTGGGTATAGAGGGAACATTCCTGAATATAATCAAAGCCATTTATGATAAACCCACAGCAAATATAATCCTCAATGGGGAAAAACTGAAAGCCTCCTCACTCAAATCTGGAACGAGACAGGGATGCCCACTCTCACCACTGCTCTTCAACATAGTTTTGGAAGTCCTAGCCACAGCAATTAGACACACAAAGAAATAAAAGGCATCCATATAGGAAGAGAAGAGATACAACTGTCACTGTATGCAGATGACATGATACTATACATAGAAAACCCGAAGGACTCAACCCAAAAGCTACTTGAACTGATTAATAAATTCAGCAAAGTAGCAGGATATAAGATTAACACTCAGAAGTCAGTTGCATTTCTGTATACCAGCAATGAAATATTAGAAAAGGAATACAAAGATATAATACCTTTTAAAATTGCACCTCACAAAATCAAATACCTCGGAATACACCTGACCAAGGAAGTAAAGGACCTATGTGCCGAGAACTATAAAACTTCATCAAAGAAATCAAAGAATATGTAAAGAAATGGAAAGATATTCCATGTTCCTGGATTGGGAAAATCAATATTGTAAAAACGGCCATACTACCCAAAGCAATCTACAGATTCAATGCAATCCCTATCCAATGACCCAGGACATTTTTCACAGAACTAGAACAAACAATCCAAACATTTAGATGGAACCACAAAAGACCCAGAATCGCCAAAGCAATCCTGAGAACAGAAACCAAGCAGGAGGCATCACTCTCCCAGACTTCAAGAAATACTACAAAGCCACAGTCATCAAAACAGTGTGGTACTGGTATCAAAACAGACAGACAGACCAATGGAACAGAATAGAGAATCCAGAAATAAACCCTGACACCTATGGTCCATTAATCATTGACAAGGGAGGCAAGAACATAAAATGGGAAAAGAAAGTCTATTCAGCAAGCATTGCTGGGAAACCTGGACAGCTGCATGCAAAGCAATGAAACTAGAACACACCCTCACACCACCCACCAAAATACACTCAAAATGGCTGAAAGACTTAAATATACGACAGGACACCATCAAACTCCTAGAAGAAAACATAGGCAAAACACTCTCTGACATCAACATCATGAATATTTTCTCAGGTCAGTCTCCCAAAGCAATCGAAATTAGAGCAAAAATACACCCATGGGACCTCATCAAACTGAAAAGCTTTTGCACAGCAAAGGAAACCCAAAAGAAAACAAAAAGACAACTTTCAGAATGGGAGAAAACAGTTTCAAATGATGCAACCGACAAGGGCTTAATCTCTAGAATATACAAACAACGTATACAACCCAACAGCAAAAAGCCAATCAGCCAATGGAAAAATGGGCAAAAGACCTAAGCAGACTGTTCTCCAAGGAAGATATACAGATGGCCAGCAAACACATGAAAAAATGCTCAACATCGCTGGTTATAAGAGCAATGCCAATCAAAACTACCATGAGATATCACCTCACACCAGTCAGAATGGCCATCATTAATAAATCCACAAATAACAAGTGCTGGAGGGGCTGTGGAGAAAAGGGAACCCTCCTGCACTGTTGGTGGGAATGTCAACTGGTACAGCCACTATGGAGAACAGTCTGGAGATACCTTAGAAACCCATACATAGAACTTCCATATGACCCCGCAATCCCACTCTTGGGCATCTATCCGGACAAAACTCTACTTAAAAGAGACACGTGCACCTGCATGTTCATTGCAGCACTATTCACAATAGCCAAGACATGGAAACAAGCCAAATGTCCATCGACAGATGATTGGATTCGGAAGAGGTGGTATATGTACACAATGGAATACTACTCAGCCATAAAAAAGAACGACATCATGCCATTTGCAGCAACATGGATGGAGCTAGAGAATCTCATACTGAGTGAAATGAGCCAGAAAGACAAAGACAAATACCATATGATATCACTTATAACTGGAATCTAATATCCAGCACAAATGAACATCTCCACAGAAAAGAAAGTCATGAAAAGACTTGTGGCTGCCTGATGGGAGGGGGAGGGAGTGGGAGGGATCGGGAGCTTGGGCTTATCAGACACAACTTAGAATAGATTTACAAGGAGATCCTGCTGAATAGCATTGAGAACTTTGTCTAGATACTCATGTTGCAACAGAAGAAAGGCTGGGGGAAAAATGTAATTGTAATGTATACATGTAAGGATAACCTGACCCCCTTGCTGTACAGTGGGAAAATAAAAAAAAATTATAAAAAAAGAAGCTGGGCAACATATGTGCACTCTTCCACAGTATTGGTTGATAAAGAAATTAAGGGAGAAACACGTGGTAGAAGACCAAGAAAAATATTTGACACGTCTATACATATCAATCCACAATTCCATTGAAATATTCCAAGACATTCAGGTACAAAGGTGTTCATTACAGAATTGATCTTACATGAAAGATATCAGAACTATTTTAAATATACCCCAAGGATGCTTGGTTGTAGAAATTATAGCTCGTCCCTCTGATGGAATATTATGTAACAACAGAATTCAAGGAGAATATTTAATGATTTAGAAAAATGGTCACAGAGAAATATTAAAGTGAAAATACCCTCCAATGAAACAATGCATATTTTATTATAAATATAAAGGTATGTAGATATCTACTAGTTAAACATGTATTTTGTCAAGTAGTGGTAAAAGTAGTGACTTTCTTTTGTTATATTAACAATTAAAATATTTATATTATAATCATGTAAAGATTGTATAAATTATGTTTAAAATAATAAACTTTTAAAAGATCCTAATTCCCTGACAAATATTTGGAAAATTCAGAAATGATTGCAATACCAAGTGCAGAAAATAACACAGGTAATCCAGGTCCTCTTAAAATGCTCGTGCAGCTTACAAAGTTAAACTTATAGTATCTCTACAGACAGCCAGTTAATAATGCAATCCCTCACCAAACTGCTGGTATCTTTTGATATTTAAATTTTTTTGCAATATTTAATTAAGAAAAGAACTGGAAAGTCAGCAAGAATAGTGCCATATAATGCACTAGGTAGCTTGGTTTGAATAAAGAAAAAGGAAAAACAACCTAGATGTACAACAATGAAGAAGTAGTTAAACTCTATATACAATATACACACACAAAGAGAACAGACACGGATATGTATGTACATACATATAACCACCTGTTAAGTCATTAATTCAATGAAACATTAACAGCAAGAGAAAATATTTTAAAAGTATCTTTAATGACATGAAATGAAGTTCAAGGGTATGTGTGTGTATAAATATACATATATATACACACAAATGCATGTGTGAAAAGCAGGTATAAAAACAGTATGTACATATTATATACATACGTGATATATGAATACAAAAAATACTAGAGCGATACAGCCAAAATGTTTCAGTAATTCTTAGAAAATATTAGACAAGTATAGATGAAAATGCTTCAGGAAGATAGGGGTGGTCATTAGGATTGATTACCGGTGACAATAATTTTCTTCTGTTAACTAGTCTGCTTTGCGATTTTTTTTTTTTTCCTGCAATGAAGCTGAATTATTTTTCTGACAATGGGGAAAAGGGCAGGAAGTAGGCACAGGGGAAGGAGGTGATAAACAATATTTAAATTCAGCAAAACAACCAAGGACAGCGAAATACCATTTGCAGCCCATCAAGCTGGCCAACACAGACACAGACACACACACACACAGGCGCGCGCACACACACACACACACACACACACACACACACGTCAGTGCCAGTGACCAGGAGACTATGCAGGGAAAATGGGCATACTCTTTTTACTAGCTGAGCTGGCTGGCATGAATGCAAATCAGTACAATGCTTATGAAGGGGCCATTTGGCAACACACAGGAAAGGTCTTTAAAATGTCCACATGTGGATCCTGCAAGTCCACAATTAAGATCATCCGGTATGCTAGCGAAGATTTGGCTTGACAAGGAAGAATTCACTCATCAGAGTATACACAGTGCTGGGTTTAAACACGGAAAGAACTAGGCACCACCTGAATGTCCAACAATGCGGGAATGATTACAGAAACGATAGGGTCCATTGATACACTCTGCAGGCACCGAAGATTATGTTTCTGAAGCCTGTTGAATAACATGGAAAGGAGTTCAGTGGGTTGATTTTTGTTTGGTTTTTGTTTTTGAAAAAGCAGGTTAAGAAACACCACATACATGAACCATTCTATAACAGTGTGTTAAAGGGGAAGGTGAAGGGGGGGGGGGAGGTGAGGAAGGGCAGGAGAGAGAGGGAGAAAAGAGAGCCTGGATAAAGAGCACACCAAAAAGGTAAAAGTGGTTGTCTCTGGGTAGTAGGGTCATGGGGAGCAATTGCTCTCTTGGTTTTCCCTCATCTGACTTCCTTCTCCTTCCTGATGTTCCTACCATGAAATTGTATCACCTGTGCAATAAACAAAGAGAGAAAGTGCTTTTTAAACCAAACCACAAGGAGAAGAGGCAGGCTTTAACCTATCAAGTGGCACAGATTAGCAAGGTTATTCACAAGATCCAAGGTGGGTGTGGGGGAAGGGGGAGGGGGCGAGAGGGCAGGGGAGAGAGACAGAGAGGGAGGGAGGGAGAGATGGAGGGAGGCAAGGTGGAAGGGGGGAGAGAGAGAGACGGACAGAGAGCGAGATAGCGAGAGCGAGAGAGCGAGAGACCTGCACTCCCAATACAATATACTGCTGGTGGGTTGGGGGTGGGGGAGGCAAAGGGGGGTTGTAAACCGGGTGGGAGCCAAGGCTTGGCTCTGCTGGCTGGCTCGCTCCTGGGATGTCTTCATCGCAAGGTGGCCTCCTCGTCGGTGTCTTCCTCGAAATCCTTGACGTCAGCACTGGTGGACTGTCTGGCCCAGGCTCCCCTTTCGGCCTCTCGTTCTTTATGCGACTTGAATCTCCCAACGAAAATTTTGCGGTAGTTCAGGAACATGCCATTCATCGCGTCGATGGCGCGCTCGGCGGACTCCTGCTTCTGGAAGTGCACGAACCCGTAGCCCTTGGGCCCCTTTTCGTCGCAGGCCACTTTGCAGGAGAGGATGTTGCCGAACGCCGAGAAGATGTTGTACAGAGCCTTGTTGTCGATGGTCTTGCCCAGGTTCTTGATGAAGACGTTGCCCACCCCGCTCTTGCGGAGCGAGGGGTCCCGCTGGGACCACATGATGCGCACTGGCCTGCCCTTAATGACATCAAAGTTCAGGGTCTCCAGGGCCCGCTTGGCGTCCACCGGTTGCTGGTAGTTGACATATGCATAGCCCAACGAGCGGCGGGTGATCTTGTCCCTGCAGATGCGGATGGAGAGGATGGGCCCGGCCGGGCTGAACTTCTCATACAGCATTGCCTCCGTCACCTCAGGGTGCAGGTCGCCCACATAGAGCGAGGCCATAGGAAAGTCCGGGTTTCCCTCGGAGCCCCCGCCCGTCTCCACATCCGCATCTGCATCCGCGGCGGCAGCCGCCGCCGCCGCCGCCGCCGCCGCTACCGCTGCCGCCACCTCGGCATCCGCATCCGCATCGGCCTCCCCCAAGGGGGGCGCCGCAGCCTCTGCTGCTGCGGCGGCGGCGGCAGCGGCTTCGGCCGCGCTGGCCTCCGCCACCGCTACGGCCGCTGCCGCCAGGGCGGCCTTCGCCTCCTCCTCCGCCAGGGCTGCCGCCGCCTCCCCCAGGGTGGCCTCCGCCACTGCCTCCACTACTGAGGCCTCGGCCTCCACCTCAGCCTCCACCTCTGCTTCCGCCTCCGCCACAGAGGCCTCCGCCACCGCCTCTGCCACGGTCGCCGCCGCAGCCTCCGCCGCCGCCGCAGCCGCCGCTGCCACCGCTGCCGCCACTCTCGCCGCTGTCGCCACGGTCGCCGGTGCCGCCGGGCCGCTGCCGCGACCTCCCTTCCCGCGAGCTGGGGGGGGGCAGAGAGGCGGGAGAGGGCAGGAGGGCAGGAGGGCAGGAGAGCAGGAGAGCAGGAGAGCAGGAGGGTGGGTGGGCCCCGGAACCCGGGCTGGGGGCGCGAGCGCGAGCTGGGGAGAGGGATCCCGGGCGAGCCGATCTGGGGAGTCCCAATCACCTGCGATGGCGAGCGCTGCCAGGAGCGCACCGGTGCGAGTCGCCGCAGCCTGCAGCCTGCTGCTGCTGCTGCCGCCGCTGCCGCTGCCGCCGCCGCCGCTCGGTCGTGGGCTAGCGTGCGGGGCGCGGGCGGGCGGCGTGTGGTGGGGGGCGGGGGGTGTTGGCGTCTGTGGTCCGGGCAGCTGGGAAGGCTTCTGTCTCTTTGGTTCCCCCTGTGGCTGCTGCGGGGCTGCGGGGCCGCGGGCGGTGGGAGGGGGCGGGAGCGGGAGGCTTGGGGTTGGGGGGCGGGGGGTGTGAGCCCTCAGCCTCTTGGATCGCCTGGGTGTGTATGAAGAGGGAGCCAAGGGGAAGGGCTCCAGGTGGACCAAGGGAATAGGGGTTTAGATGTAGGGAGCTTGGTTTTATTCCTCCTCTCCCCCAAAGAACGTCTAAATGACTCAATCAAGCACCTTGCGAGGGAGGGTGGGTGGCTGTTGAGAATACACTTGGCTGGTCCAAACAAAGCCAAGAAAAATGGTTTTCTCACGCTCGGGGGCTCTACCCACTTCAACACCACACACACACACACACACACACACACACACACACACACACACTCTCTCTCTCTGTCTCTCTGTCTCTCTGTCTCTTCTCTCTCTCTTCTCTCTCTCTCTCTTCTCTCTCTCTCTCTCCAGCATCACTGCCACCACAGCGACAACTCCTGTTCCGAGCTGAAGCTGGGGCAGGTGGGGCAAGCTCCCCCTGCAGCCTGCTGACCCATTTTCTCAGAGATCCCTCCCCCTTTTCCAGCTCTTTCCCTCCTCTGCAACACTTGCAAAAGAGGAAATAAGGAACACAGCAACACGTATCCATTCATCCCTAATGCCATGCCACGAATATTTATGGAGCTGGGTCCCTAGGGATACAGGGGTCTGGGAGGCAGGAGGAAACAGACTGGCTTTGAGGTTGACCTCGGGAGCAGACGGTCCCCCCTGGAAACCCTGTCCCTGCTCCAGACTTTGGAAGAACTAGGGACCTGAGGTTCTTCAGCCTCCCTCAACCCCTCCCACCCACCCGGTCTCAATTCATGAAGCCTGGAAGTGAGGGAATCAAGACCAGCACCCCGTCCTTAGTGCCGTGCTCCATGATATAGGTGAGGAAAGCCAAATCAAGGGCTGGGGACAGGGCCTGGTCCGGAGCCAGGCACTAGTTTGTTCTTGGCTCTGTGCCCAAGGTGCTGAGGTTTCCAACATGAACCAAGAAATGCACATCTATGTTGGAAACAAAAACAAAACCTGGGCTCTCTCTACAATGAGGTGTCTTCTCCCGGTTCACCAGCTCGTATTTGTGGAAGCCTTACCAAGTACTTGGCACTGAGGGCTCAGAGACAGGCAATGCGAAAAGTGAGCAGTGAATGTTGATGCGTTGGAGTATGGGGCAGGGTGTGAAAAGGTGAGTAGTGTGGGTTGTGGGAACAGAGAGGCCACACAGGGCCAAATGCTGAGGGGATAGACGGCAGTCCACCCTTAGAGTGCAGCAGAGGCTAGAGTCCCACTTCTTCCAGAAAGGGGGACCCAGCCACTAACTCTTCCCCGTAGGAAACAAGCGAGGCTGCAGAGAAGATGGACACCCCCACCCCCTTGCCCATGAACTCTGAAAGATGAGTAGCCGTCCACCACCATGTTGAGGCAGGAGGGAAGACATGCCAGATAGAGGGATTGGTGTGTGTCCAAGGTCCTGAGGCATGCTTAGCACACGCCTGGTCACTTCTGGTTATGCCTAATTATCTGGCCTGGACAGGGCTCATGGCCCCCAGGAATAGGTGGCAAAAGAGGGCGGGAAGGTGCAGGACCCTGCAAAGCAAGCTAAGGTGCTTGCTTGGGTGCTCTAGACCCAAGCTCATGGACCCCACTGAGCACATTCAAGGAGGGGCTCGGTATAATCAGATCTTTAGAAAGGGTACAAATTCAACATCGATACAGAACACAGCTGAGAGAGTAGATCTGAAAAGTCCTCATTACAAGGGGGAAACGAAATGTAACTAACTGAGGTGATGAAGTTCATTAAACTTTTGTGGTAATCACTTAGTGATACGCGTATGTATATCAAATCCTTACGTTGTACACTTTAAACGTATACGGTGTTGTATATCAGTTATATCTCAGTAAAACTGGGGGGAGGGGGACCCCTCAATACACACATAAATGTGTGTGTGCCCATGCACGCACACAGGCACACGCACACCCAAACTGAGATGGAGTGGACAGAACAAAAAGAAGACAGTCAGATGTGACGAGTTCCAAAAGAGTCAGAACAACGCTTCCCTCAGTCCCTCCTTTCCTTCCATGAATAGAGGTTTCACACTTGCTGTGATCAGGCATTGAACCGTGGACTTTGGGGTCAGATATAAAAAGTGATCAAATCACAGTGCCTTCGTTCAGGACGTCTCACTCCACTAAAGCTCAGGCTGCCCATACAAGTAAGAGAAATGCCAGCCGAGGCTATACCTTCTGTGATTGGCCTGTGGTAGCCACGGAGTTTCATCTGCCCCGAACATTTTCTCTCCTCCCCCTCACCCCCGCCCCTCCACCTTCCTTGGGTCAATAAAGCTGTTTTCCATGGTGGCAGCGTTGGCTGGACCTGGGCCACTGCACATGACAGAACAACCCTGAAGCATCAGAACTGGGTTGAGGAGGCAGTGAGAACTCTCTCATCGCTGGCTGGAAAGCATCCCAAGATGGCTGAGAAGCAGACATACAGACATGTACCTCGCCAGCTTGCGCGGTCTAGCCCTCTGCGACTAGACAGGGCTAGTGCCAGCCAAAGGAAGTGGCCGAGACTTAGGAAAAGCCTGCTCTGCAGCTGGGACCTTGACCAAGGTGGTCACTGTCGCCACTCTTAGGAGCCATCTCTTGGGGGTCTAAGTTGCAGGAGGCAGATGAGCTGTGCCTCACCATTCTGGGTGGCCATCCAGGAGGGACCCGAGGAGCCAGAGGCTAAGGGGGAAGCCATGATTGCTAGGAGGAGAGGATGTGAGGATTGTCGAGACAACAGGACAAGATGAGAAGAACTTCTCGGCCCATTGTTTGGAGACAGAATGACAAGAGGGACCAATTCAAGGACCGGGACTCAACGAGATCTCTTTGTCTGGCTTTGACTTCCACCCCACAGGGCCAACAAAAGTCGGTGAAACGGGAAGAGAAAGAGGTTCAGCAAAGTCATGCTGTGGCCAGTGAATCCCCAAACCTGTCAAACCAGGAGACAGTCTCTAGGCCCCTGACCCTCCAGCAAGAGCACCAGGGCCAGTACAGTGACAAGGAGAGCAGCTGGGGAATGCTCTCGCAGCCCTTTCTCACAGAGGCCTCCATGGCGTCCCCCTCTCCTTTTTCTTCAGTTCCTGGTCACATCTGCAATCAAAGGTGTTCCGACTACTAGTTGCTGTGATGGACGCAAAAGTGAAGACCCCCACCCCCCACCCCCCATGCGGTGTCAGGAGAGGGAGGGAAAGGTCCCTTTCTTTGGGGAGGAAGTGTTCCTTGTTTCATTCAGGCAGCGATTCAACAAGTATTTATGGAGGGCCTCCGTTGTACCAGGTGTTGTTCTAGGTAGAGTCCTTGCACCTGAGGAACTTATTTTCTAGCGGGGAAGACAGGCAATAAACATGGCAGAAAATGTAAAAGCACTTAAAGGTTGCCAGGGCTGCCCTCAGGGAAATAAGTGAGTCGATTTGGTACATATTCCCCAGAGCCTAGGAGAAGCGGCAAAGGTCAGGGACAGGCTTTCCGAGGAGAGTGATATGTGGCCAGTCCCGCTGGGAAACAGAGGGACAACCTGTCCAGCAGGGAGAACTGCAATTGCTCTGGCCTGGTGGCAGAAAAGAGGGGCACTGTAGGGGCAGGAAGGATGTCAGTGTGGCTGGAGCCCAGCGAGAGCGGGGACGGAGGGAACAAAGGACAGTGCAGTGGTGGGAAGGAGCCAGGAGGAAGAGTTTGGTTTTCATTCAAGGAGCTCCGGGGAGCCAGAGAGAGGATTGAATCAAGGGAGGGCCGTGATCTAATTAGATTCAATAATTTCTCTCTGGCTGCTCTCCGTGGAGAACACTGCAAGTGGGCAGGGCACAAAACAAAGCAGGGAGGCCAGTTCAGACCCTCTTGCAGTAGTCTCATTGGGAGAGGCAGTGGCTTGCCCCAGACTGGCAGCATGAATTTGCAGCATAGTGCATGGGTTCATTCACGTGATATTTTGGAATGGGAACAGACATCACTTGCTGGTGGGTTGAAGGCAGTTGGTGAACGCACTTAAGAAATGAATGGTTACTAGGAGAGTATTTTCTTGCAAGGCTTGGTCAGGGTGTGTTAGGTATGGTCATAGACTATACCAGGAGTGGATGGGGTAGATTTGGAGAGGGGAGACAGACAGTTGGGGGTGCGTGTCAAGAGCTCCCATTTGTACATGTGAAGGGTCTGAAGTCTGGAGAACCCCACTCTCTGGGTTGTCTGCAAAAAGAGAATTGTTGGGACAACAGGACACAGATAGTATTTAAAGCCACGGGACCTGGACAGAATCACCTAGAGAGAGTACTGGCAGAAGACGGTGCAGAGCTATTCCCGGAGACATGCCCAACATGTAGAAGAAACTGGGTTGAGGATGACGAGCCAGCAGAAGAGACTGAGAAGGACTGGATGGAGAACGGGCCAGCCCCAAACCTGACTTTTCTCCAAGACTTTGCATGGTCCAGCCTCGGTGTCCTCCCTCAGGCCTTGCTATCAGTGCTATTGGTTGTATGTGCACGTGGGGGTTGGGGGTTGGCTCAAGAGGGAACAACAAGGACTTTTGTGTGCTAGAGTTTCAATTTCTCTTGCTGTTCGTTTCAAGGTGGAGCTTTAAAAAGAGATAGATTCAGATACAGAGACATCCAAAGAGCGTTTGGAGCCAGCACTGCTCTTCCATTTCATATGGCCCACCTCCCTCTTCCCAACTGGAGGGAGCAATAGAAAGGAAATGGGGGTGTGGGTCAGAGAGCAAGGGGAAGGAATAGAAGTCACAGAAGAAGGTAGGGGGTGGGAGCGGGTACCAACGGGGGAGAGGGACAGATCAACGCTCTCGGCAAAGAAAAAAAAAAGAAAAAGAATCAAAATGCTGAAAACAGGGATCTACATAAATCTCTTCCCATGAATTTCTCATGGACATAGCTGTAGGAGGAATGCTCAGGGGAACAGAGAATGAAAGCATACCTGTATTTTGTAGCAGGAGGAAGCTGTTTTCATCACTCACACTGCCCCCAAACTCCCCCGAATAATATATGAATTATGAATATATGAATGAATGAATGATGACATGTAATTATGTCAACGACAACAACAACAACAAAACAAGAACAAAGCCAACAACAACAACAAAGCAGCCTTAGGCTTTTCTTTAGGAAGAGTTGGAAAGTGTTTGGATGTGCCCCAGGTATTTAAAAAATGAGACCTATGGTTATTGAGTTGTCCTGAGTAAATACAACACATTTAGCAAATGGCCCTTTGGTTCCTTATACAGCAAGGCGTCACAGGGCAGTAGAGATGGAATGAGAGCCGACCCGGTAGAAATAAGAGCCCCAGGGCATCAGGCCACACACGGGAGCAGGCTTATCACCAAAGATTTCCTACTGGGCAAACTAGGATACATAGCAAGCACTGGTAGGTTGGGGAAGGACTGAAGACATTGTGGTGAAGCCATTCTGTGGATCATTATGCAAACGTTAACAAGCATGAGTTCTGTCTATAAGGGGTGGCTTACAGGAAGCTGCAAAATATGCTGTTATTAAATGAGGAAAGCACATTGCAGAGAAGGGAACCACATATGGCCCTTTTGTGTGTGTTGTGGGGGGGGGGGGCAGGTCACGCGGGGAGATGGGGAGAGACATGAGGGTCTCCTAGGCATTTCATCCTAAAACGACAAAAATGGAACCCCTGAGCTGCTTTATCTCCAGTCCCCTACCCTCCCTAACTTGGCTCCTCCCACAGAAGCCTTGCTCTTCTCAAGGAATAGCACCTGCTTCCTCTCTGAGGTAGTCAAGTGAAATAAGAATGGAGGGGCACCCTTATTTCCTTCCTCTCCCACTGCCACATCTTCCTCTGGCCACTATCTCATCCTTTGGCCGTTTCTATCACTTCTACCTCCGAACCCCACTGGAACCTCTCCAGCTTCACCAGAGTCTACCATCATGCCTCTCATGGGTTTTCTGCCAAGCCTCCTCACTGGTCTCCCACTTCCACCAAGCTTCCTTTCCATCAGGAGCCAGAAATGATCTTTCTGAAAAAGGAATGGTTGCCTTTGCCTCCCCTACTCAACACACCCAGAAGGGTTTCCCGCTTCAACCTCACCTGAATGTGCAAACCCCTCAACATGACTTAAATATAATGAGCTGCACAACCAGGCCCTTGCCAACCTCCCCGTGCTCTCAGAAGTAAACAAGGTCCTCAAAAGAGAACATAAGTGATGATATTGGGGCTCAGGATGGTCATAAGAAATGAAGATGCTACCCTAGCGGTTCTTGTATGTTCCTGAATTCCTGGGCCAAAATTGCTCAAAGAACATGGGCCTTGGAGTCTGATGGACTTGGAGGCAGAGTCCAGAGCAAAACGCTTAACTGCTCTAAACCTCGGCATGTGCTTTTATTTGTTTGTTTGTTTGTTTGTTTGTTTGTTTATTCAGTCTTTTTAGGGCCACACCCATGGCATATGGAGGCTCCCAGGCCAGGGGTCGAATCAGAGCAGTAGCTGCTGGCCACAGCCACAGCCATCACAATGCCAGATCCGAGTCGCGTCTGCGACCTGCGCCACAGTGCTCGGCAACGTCAGATCCTGAACCCACTGAGCAAGGCCAGGGATCGAACCCGTGTCCTCATGGATAAAGGTCAGATTTGTTTCTGCTGAGCCACAACGGGAACTTCTCGGCATGTGTTTGAGTGTGAATTTCAGAAACCCTATTGAAGGTTCCGAGGGTGGTTTTTAAATATATGTATATCTATTAAATTAAATATAATAAATATATTTATAGAGATATAGATATGAATTTTTAAATAGATATAAATTCACATATATCTATATGTAGGCAGATGTATACTTAAAACAAGTGGTTTTGGAGTCCCCGTCGTGGCACAGAGGAAATGAATCTGACTAGGAACCATGAGGTCGCGGGTTGGATCCCTGGCTTCGCTCAGTGGGTTCGGGATCCGGCATTGCCGTGAGCTGTGGCGTAGGTCGCAGACGCGGCTCAGATCCTGCGTTGCTGTGGCTGTGGTGTAGGCCGGCAGCTGTAGCTCCGACCGGACCCCTAGCCTGGGAACCTCCATATGCTGCCCTATGACATATGGCGGTGGCACATGGAGGTTTTTTGGTGCGGCCCCCAAAAGCAAAGCAACCAACCAAACAAAAAAAAACCAAGTAGTTTTGCCCCAACCATACTTAGGAACCAAGAACAAGGGGCTGTCTCCACTGATGGATTTTATGTAGAATTTCAGATATTTTTTCCTCTGGGAACAGATTCTCCTTCCAATGTATGCTTAAAATTTTAACACCCTTCTTTGTCATAATCTTAGGCAGCTTACAGGTGTGATCTTAGAAAACAATGCGCCTGTAGGTACACCCACCCCAGGCCATTCCTTTAATAGCTGTGCTTACCTTTGTCAGGTTGTTTTCCCTGTTTTGTTGGTTTTGTGAGCTTTGGAGTCCTCGTCTGTACCATGGGATGGATATTTGCAAGGATGAAAAGACGTGATAATGTTTGGAAAATGTTTCTCACAACGCCTGGCATGCATTCAATGCCCAACACAAGAGATTCCTTATTGTTAATATCGGTTCCCTCTGTCCTGGGGATATCCTTGTTCAGCTGGTTTTTGAAAGCGCAATGTTTCTCTCCTTTCTGGAGCCCAAGGAAGCTTGGCATTTTCTCTCTAGCCAGGAGCAAGGTGTCAGCTCAGAGGGACCCTGATCCTCTGGGTTATAGCCCAGGTTATTGGCTAGATTTTACTCTAGGCAAGTGCCTGCTTCTTTGGGCTGAACTCACTTAGCTCATCCTCCCATTCAGGTTTTTCTTCGTTCTCTTGACCTTAGGACCTTTGATGACCCATTTATTTATTTCCCAGAGGTCCGAGGGCCTTGCAAGTCAACACATGAAAGCTGCCACCCAGAAGATTTGATAATACTATCTCATCAGGACAGGGTGTTGCGTCAGAGTGGCATTTTCCCTCAAATGCTACTCCTTCCTTCTAGCCCCCTTTGGGGACCATGTTGGAGATAAATTACTATAAGGCAACACCCCCCCCCCCGCTTTCTTTGCTGTACGGTACTGAATGCATCTCAAAGTCTCCATGATGTCTCTGGAACACCACTGCCAACATTCACAATTGTGCTATGACACCTTCACAGGCAGGTGGCCCGTGAGCCACTGATCTTCATTACCGTGAGTTGCCGAGCAACTTAAGCTTTCACTGTGCAGCATAGATGTACAATGAAATCTCCTTCCATGTGGTGCAGCCTTCCTGGCTAAAGGCATAGTGTTTCGCTTTGAGACCTCCTCCCATACACACCATGCTCAAAAATAAAGTGTTCTTACTGAAAGGAAGTCCTACACATGGTCAGTAAAAGAGTGATGACCAAAGAGTCCAAAGAAGTTTGTGCTGAACAAGCAAAGGCCTGATGCCCCATCACTTCCCACTCCCCAGCTATGCTTCCCAGGGTAGGTGATTTTAATAATTCCCACCTGCATTGTTTTGGCAGTTACCTTCTTACATCTAAATAAAGGGCTAAATCTGCTATTTCAGCATTTCATCAACTTTAGCTGTCTTCAAGTGACCACATTCTGCTTAGAGAAGAGAATTCAACTCACTCACAGGTCTTCAATCTGCCCTCACTTTCTTTCTCTCTAGATTTTATACCTTCTTTGGTGGTTTAGTTCCTCTCTGAGTGGCCCTAGTAACTTTCAATGATATACTTAACCCTCAGTTTCTCGCCTACGCTTTAGTTCCTTTAGCTTTTCTTTCTTTCCATAGAATGAAGATAGTACCACTTCTATCCTTCCCTTCCTTCAACCACCTCTCTTCCTCCTCTCTGCATCCTCTCCTAACGAGACTCATAATCATTTACGTCCACTTTTGGAAACCTAAAAACATTTTCTCTTTTGAAAAGCTTTTTACCTTTTAATGAACAATGTTGACCACAGGGCCATATTTCTTCACTGAGTGTAGGTAACTTCTGAAAGGTCTGCCACATTTGAGTTTGATTTATATTTGACCTATGCTTCAGTCTCTCTCCCTCCCTCCCCCCCCCCCCCCCTTTCTCCCCTCTCCCGCCCCACACACGATTAAATTGTTGCCAGGCAATTGATCATTAAACGGTTTAATCCTATTACAATTCCTAAAATGAGTGTTCTTATAAACTCTATTTTATACCTGGGAAAACTTTGGCAGCGAGGACTTAAATAACAGGCAAGGTCTCCTATGGTGTAAATGGCAGAGCCGGGGATTGACTGAAAGAAAGTCTCGTTCCAGAGTTGGACTTGGTGACCACTATGTTATTCTACATTAAGCTCCTCTCTTGCGAGTTCTCAGAATCTATAACCGTTGCCAAGTTAACCCATGCTGTTAAAACAGGTGGAACAGCTTGGGGATGTATGAGTAATGGTTGACAATCAGTCACCTTAACTTTCAAAATCCCCACCAATCCCAGGCTTCAGATGAAAAATTATCTGATTTTTTTCCCCCACACTTTTCTCGAGCTCATACAAATCTATAAAAACAGATTGACATTTTCCTGACATTTAATTTTGTCTCCAAAAAAGTTGCATTTTTCTGTGACTTTCTCCATTCACAGAACAGGTTAAAACACGTAGATTAAATTAATTCTCTCTTATTAAAATCTGCACCAGGGACAAACTGGAATTTAGGCAACAATGCCCTGATTGTTTCAGATTTATTTTTAATTTTTGCAGACAGGAAGACAAAAGTCATTCCTGCTTTCGCCGCCCCCCCCCCTTTCTGTAATGTGTCTTTTTATTCTCAGCCTGCTTTTAAAAATTTATGTTTATTTGAAAAGAAATTAATTTATGGTGGGCTTTAACGGGCCTTTCATTTTGTTTCCGGCTTGGAATTCATAGGCATTCTTGGGGATGTGAGTTGATGGTTTTGCCCCCTATTTTGCAACATTTCCTGCCATTTTATCCTTAAATGTTTTTCTGTCCCTTCCTCACTCCCTCTTTTCTCTTCAGCAACACCAATTACATGTACGTTTGGTGACTTGGTATTGTCCCACGGGTCAGTGAGGCTCTTTCTGGTTTTGATTGTTTAACAGCTTTATTAAAGTGTAACTGACATATGACAAAATGCACATGTTTAAAGCACACAATTTGATATGTTTTGACACATGACCCATGAAATTATCTTCATCATTAAGAGAGGAAACTTTTCCTCAGGCCCCTTTTAACTTCTCCGCTCTCCCCACCACCACCATGCTCTCTGACACCTCCCTCCCCATCACCAGAAACAAACACTGTTAGATGATTTTGCATTTTCTGGAATAGTGCACAATTTATGATTGTCACGCACGCATACACACAGGCACACACATTGTGATATGAACTTTTGTGGGTCTGGCTTCTTTCAATAAGAGTAATTATTTTGAGATTCATCCATGCATCAATAGCTCATTAATATTTATTGCAAACGAATATTCTGCTGTGTAAATGTATGGCAGTTTCTTTATCCCTTCACCCGCTGGTACACATGTGGGATATTTCTAACCTGGTGTTATGGCCTATAAAGCTATTACGAACATCCATGCACAAGTTTTGTGTGGATGTATGCTTTCATTTGGTTTGGGTAAATAAATACCTAGGATTGGAAAGGCTGAGTCATGTGGTAAGTTTGTATTTCACTTTTCAGTAAACTACAAAAAAAGTTTTCCAAGGCAGTTGTACATTTTACATTTCCATCAGTGGTGGATGATGGTTTCCGTTCCATCACATCCTAGCTCACACTTGCTATGGAGAGTCTTCAGAAATTTTAGCTGTTTCAAGAGTTGCGTGGTGCTATCAGATGGTGGTTTTTTAGTTGCATTTGTCTAATTGACCAGGGATGTGGAACACGTGTTCACGTGCTTAGTTCCCATCCATGGACACACGGTAAAGTGTCTGTTCTCGTCTTTTGTCCACTTTTAACTGGGTTTTTGGTATTCTTAGCATCGAGTGTTGAAAGTTCTCACTCTATAATTGGGATAACAGCCCTTGATCAGATTTATTTGTGTTGTTTCTAAGAACACACACGACCCAACATAAGGTCAGAACAGGTTTCTGTATGTTTTCCTCTAGATTTTCCTTAAGGTTACTTTTTGATCAGTCACCCGTTTCATATCAGATTTTGCTGATATGTAGTAAGAGATCTTGATCAATGCTCATATTTGAGGGCCAGGATTATCCAATTGTGTTCACACTGCTACTTGAAAAGACTATTCTTTCTTCACTAAATTTCCTTTCCACCTATGTTGAAAATTAGTTGCCATTTTATGAATAGTTGTATTTTTGCATTATTTATTCTGTCTCAATAATCCCTTTGTTTATCTTTACCTCAATATCACAATGCTTTCATGAACGATGATTTACGGTAAATTTTGTAATTAGCTAGTGTTAAGTCTCCAAATGTATTCTTCTTTCTTAAGGTATATTGGCTCTTCCTGGTCCTTTGTTAACTCCATATGAAATTTAGAATATCCTTGTCAATTTCTACAAAAAATATCTTTTCTGGAATTTTCATTGTGTTTGTATTGATAGTACAGGTCAATTTGGGAAGAACAGACAGGTAACTTTACTGCTTCTTCTGATCAATGAGCACAGAATATCTCTCCATTTATTTGTCTCCTTTTATTTCTCTCAACAGCAGTTTCAGAGAATTTAGCTTGAACGTATTATCCCTAAGTGTTTTATATTTTCTTTTTTTTTTGTCTTTTTGCCTTTGCTAGGGCCGCTCCCGCGGCATGTGGAGGTTCCCAGGCTAGGGGTTTAATTGGAGCTGTAGCCACCGGCTTACACCAGAACCACAGCAACTTGGTATCCGTGCTGCATCTGTGACCTACACCACAGCTCACGGCAACGCTGGATCCTTAACCCACTGAGCGAGGCCAGGGAACGAACCTGCAACCTCATGGTTCCTAGTCGGATTCGTTAACCACTAAGCCACGATGGGAGCGCCATATATTTTCATATTTTCTGATATGGTTGTAAATTTCTTTAATTTAATTAATTAATTAATTAATTAATTTTTATTTATTTATTTATTTTTGTCTCTTTAGGGCTGTACCCTGGGCATATGGAGGTTCCCAAGCTAGGGGTCAAATTGGAGCTGTAGCTGCCGGCCTACACCATAACCACAGTAACACCAGATCTGAGCCGTGTCTGACACCGACACCACAGCTCATGGCAAAGCCAGGTCCTTAACCCACTGAGCAAAGTCAGGGATCAAACCCGTGTCCTCGACGATACCTGTCAGGTTCATTAACCCCTGAGACATGACAGAAACTCCTACATTTATTTTAATTTCTCACTCCCTGTTACAAGTATATACAAATACAATTGAGATTTGCATATTAATATTGCATTATATCCTGCAAACTGGCTAAATAAAACTGTCTCATGGGTCTAATTGTTTTGCAGATTCTTATGATTTTCTGTGTAGGATGACATCTTCAAAGAGAGATCGTTTTACTTATTCTTTTCCAGTCTGGGTTCCTTTGCTTCCTTTTTTTTTTTTTTTTTTGTCTTTTCGCCCTCAATAGATCCTCCAATAGAAAGGGTGAGTGTGGACATCCTTGTCTTGTGTCTGATCTCAGGGGGGAATCATTCAGGGCTTCACCTGAATGATTTTCAGTACGATGTTAGCTGACAGATGTTCATTAAGTGCCCATTTCTGGTTGAGTAAGCTGCCTTCTCTTCCCAGTTTGGAGAGAGCTTTTATCATGAAATGGGGTTGAAGTTTTTAAATGCTTTGTTAAGATGATGATATGGGGTTTTTTTTCCTGGTTTTAGTTTGTTAACATGGTGAATTGCATGTCTGACTTTTGAAATCAGGTGAAACTTATATTACAAGCCCCATGTGGTCATGATGTATTAATTTTTTAAAATATTTTGAATTTCACTAACTGAAATATCATTTAGTAAGTTTCTATCTTGTTTGTGCATTTTGTTGCTGTACACTTTTCCTTTCTTGTAACGTTTTTTTCTGGTCTTGGTGCCAGAGTGATGTTGGCATTATAGAATGAATATGAAAATTAAGTTAAAATTAACGTGATGTCAGGAGTTCCTGTTGTGACGCAGCAGAAATGAATCTGACTAGTACCCATGAGGATGCTGTTCAATCCCTGGCCTTGCTCAGTGGGTCAGGGATCCAGTGTTGTTCTGAATGGCTTGGATCCTGCTTTGCTGTGGCTGTGGTGTAGGCTGGCAGCTGAAGCCCCAATTTGACCCCTAGCCTGGGAAGTTCCATATACCACAGGTGCATTACAGCTGAGCCACAACGGGAACTCCCCCTCCTTTCTTAAAATGGCATCTGAGGTCACTGATTTGAAGCATTTCTTCTTTTATTTATATACAGAGTGTTTTTTTGTAGATAACATACATTTGGGTCTTGTTTTTAATCCACTCTAACAATATGCCTTTGAACTGCTATATTTAAAACATTCACATTTAGAGTCATTATTGAATGAATATCTATTGTATTTGTAACAGTTTTCTATTCATTACCCTTGTTCTCTCTCTCTCTCTCTCTCTCTTTTTTTTTTGCTTCTTCTCTTTTTCTGCTTTCTCTGGGTTCTGTTGAGCATTGTATATGGTTCCATTTTATTTTCTCCTTTAGCATATCAATAATGTTTTTAAAATTTTTAAGTGATTAGCTGGACTTTGCACTACATATTTATACCTCATCAAAGTCCATTACATGGCTTTATGTGTAGTGCAAGTACCTTATAATAGAGTAAGGTACCCATTCCTCCCTCCTGTCCCTAATGCCAATACTGTCATTCATTTCACTTATATGTGTGCTATAATCATCTAACGTAAGATTGCTATTATTACTCTAAACAATGGATCAGCTAAAAATATCCTTTAGATCAGCTAAAAATAAAAACAATAAATGATTTTATTTTACTTTCATTGATTCTTTTATGTTCTTCCTTTTGCCATGTAGATCTGGGTTTTTGACATTTTATCATTTTCCTTCTCTCTGAAGAATTTCTTTGAACATTCTGTGCACAGCAAGTCTGCTGGCAATGAATTCCTTCAGTTTGGGCTTGTCTGAGAAAGTCTTTACTTTGTGTTCATTTTTGAAGAATAATTTCACTGGATAAAGATCACTCAATTGGTGAATCTTTATTTCAGCATATTAACAATTTCACTCCACTCTCTTCCTGTGTGTGTGGTTTCTGACCAGAAGGTCGATGTGATACTTATCATTGTTCCTCTATATGTTCCTCTTATGGCATTTCTCTGCATCTTCTGGGTTCTTTCAAGATTTTGTCCATTGTCTATTTTTCTGCAGCTTGAACATGATATTCTAGGTCTTTTGGTATTTATCCTGCTTGGTTTCTCTGAACTTCTTAAATCCATGTTTTGGTTTCTATCATCAATTTTGGAATATTTGCAGCCATTATTACATTAAATATTTATTCTGCTTTATCCTCTCATTCTTTTCCTCCTGGCCTTCCAGTTATGCTTGTGTTGCACCTTTTGAACTTCTATAATATTTTGATAGTATGTTATTTTTTCATGTTTTTTGCTTTGTCTTTCAGTTTGTAAAGTATTTTCAGGCCCACTGATTACTTTTTCGGCTGTGTGCAGTACGTATTTGTTAGTGTTTTTAAATTTAAGCATTAACTTTTGATTTTTTTCTCAGAATTTCCATTCTTCTGCTTACAATACATATCCGTTCTTGCATGCTATATATTTCGTCCATTAGGTCTTTTAATATCTTCATCATAATTGTTCTAAATACCCCATCTCTGTGTGTCTTTAATTGCATAAGCTGCGACTGATGCTGGACTCAAGAGGAAAGACACTAACCCTGTGACCTTTTGGTTATGTGTCTCTAACAAGGCCTTGGCCTCTGTTCTAGAGAGCTCAAGGGAAAGACTTATGCCCTGTTCAATATATAGGCCCATCGGTGGATGCTTATGAAAAAGCAGTAATTTATTTTAAAGACAGAAAAGAGTGTAAAGTGCAGTCATGCTGTGGTCTATATTTGTAAGAGAAAGAGCTCACTAGGACCCTTTAAACCCCTCTGATGCTGCTGCTGCTGCTCAGGTTTATTTCACATGCATCCTGATCCTCAAGGTTGTAGGTTGCAGGAGAAAATACCCATGTTGTCCAGTGGCACAAATATTTATGAAAAGTGGCCCTGAATTCTTTATCTCAAAAATTCCTAATAGGCCAGAGGGCACCTTGATCTTACTGCTTAATTGTAAAACAGGCAGTGAATGTGTGTCCTCTTAAGTACCAAAGCACATCAACAAGCCAGAGGGCCACTCTGCTCTCTGTTGTCTGCTTAAGCTCAAGGCCTCTAAAGCTAATTAGGTGGCAACCATGAAGGATTGATGGGACCATGAAGAAAGGCAACCTAATCCTGATGATATTGATTGGAACTCTCTGGAGGAGGACTCTGTTGTGGGCTAATTAATGGCTACCCAAGATGTACACAACCCATTTCCAAACTTTTGAATATCACTTTATATGGCAAAGACTTTGCAGATGCAATTAAGTTAAGGATATTGAGATCTGGAAATTGCCAAATACCCAAGTGGGCCCTAAGTGCAATCACAAGCAATCTTATAAGAGGGAGCCTGGGAATATTTCAGATAGAGGAAGAGAAGGCAGTGTTATCACAGAGGTGGAGATTGGAATAATGTGGCCACAAGCCAGGGAATGCTGGTAGCCACCAGAAGAAAAAACCATGGAAAAAACAAGAAGAGATTGGTAAAGCACAATCTTGCAGACACCTTGATTTGGGCCCCATTGAAACTTATTTCAGACTTCTTGCTTCCAGAACTGTGAAAAAACAAATTTCTGCTTAAGCCATTTAGTTTGTGGTAACTTGTTACAGCAGTCTCAGGAAACTAATGTAAAAGCTTACCAATATGAGCTGAGTGGATAAGATCCCCCTGAAACATTTTTTTTATAACTGCCCCAAAATTTAAAAAAAAAGTGAGAGAGGAAGCAGAAACAGAGGTCTAGTTTTTTTTTTAATTGGAGTATAGTTGACTGACAATGTTGTATTAGTTTCAGGTGTACAGCAAAGTGAGTCAGTTATACATATAAATATATAAATTCTTTTTTTCCATGTAGGTTAGTATAAACTATTGAGTAGATTTTCCTGTACTATACAGTCAGTTCTCATTAATCACCTATTTTATACAGTGAGGTGGATATTATTCCCACCCTCTTAGTCACTCCCCCAAGTGGTTTCACCTGTGGTAACCATAATACTGGTTTTAAAATATGTGAGTTTGTTTCTGAGGTCTAGGCTTGATTAGACTGTAAATTAAATTTTTACTGAAAGATTTAAGCAATGAGAAGATGAAAAGCATGCTGGTTGGCTTCTGTGCCTAAATAGATGTTAGCTTTGAATTAACTTTAACTTATGCCAATGAGCCAACTGTCTGGCATATTTTGTGTTCCTTGAGTTAATAATTTATTGTGGGATTACTAGATTTATGGAAATTGGAGCACAATGTCCATATACTTGAATATCCATGTGCATAACTTGCATCCTTTTTCTTGCTCCTTTGGGTACCCATAGCATGTAGCCTGTTCTACTGTTGAAGTAAAAACTGAGCATGCCTTCATGAATTAGAATACATTGAGGTGGGAAAATATTAAAGAAAATTGATATAGCTCAATCAGTTTATCACTATTTTAAGCATTCCAGTGGACACGAAACCTAAGCCTGTCCCAAGAAAGCTCTTTTTGAAACCAGCACCTGGCAGTCATTTCTCATGGGAGCAGCCCAAATTATAGGCTTCTCCACTGCCTTTAATTATTCTAGTAGTCATTAAGATGGCCTTAGATGGCCTAGGATCAACTGAAAGCTCATGAAAAGGGTCCTGAGATCTAGGTCATCACTTCCCAAGGTGGCAGAACTACTGAGATAAGCCCCCATTTCAGATTTCCCAGGGCCACCTCCCACCACTGCAGAGCCCTCACCCAAAGACTTGGTATTGGTGAGTCTGGGCTTCCCTACCTATCTTATTTGGGGTAATATCTCTGAGGAGCTCCAGCTCTTCTAGGTCAAGCTATACCAAATATCCAATCTCCTTCTCCCTTGAACCCATCCCCAAAGTGTAGGGTCAGATGCCCTATTCCCTAACATGAGGCATGTCTCCAGGTCCCCAGTGACCTCCTGAGGTATTTCTCCCATGGTAGTACACTAGCTGGAGTACAATATCCTTTATGGCCTTGATTGATACTAGTTCCCAAATTATAGTGATCCCCAGAAACCCCACTAAATTTAAAGGAAAAACTCCCTGTTTTCCAGGCCATAACCAGACATGAGCTGGAAAGCAAATAAGTCTGCTTTACATCAACCATTTGCACAGTAATTTTTCAGTGGTCATAGCTTATTCTCTAATGGGACCTTTTAAAATCAAGCTATGGCTTGGCTCTATTTCCTACACAGACACTAGTGCATTTCTTTTTTAAAAAAGAAACCACTTTATTGAAGTTTATTCTTTTTAAAATCAAATATACTTTAAAAAACAAAAGCTAAAAAAAGACTTTTCTAAATTAAAAAATAAGAATACTAAACACACTGTTTAAGGATATATGACCAAGGATTTTATTTGATTTATTTACTCAATGAATTTTATTATATTTATAGTTGTACAACAATCATCACTATTGAAGTTTACTCATCATGCACACACACATGTATAATTGCATTCTAACTTGTGATTCCAGTTGAAAACTGCAAGTTGGTGGTGGGCATAGCATAGGATTGTGACCCCTTTACCTATCTATGGCAGATTGGACAGTTGACCCTTTTATGGAGATGACTGTGTCGACTAAAAACAATGTACAGCCTAAAAGTTGAGAATAATATTTTATCTGGCAGGAAAAACAGAGAATTTAAGCCCAGAAGACAGCTTCTCAGATAGCTCCAAGGGACTGCTCTGAAGTGGTAAGGGAGGAGCCAGGTGGTATAGGGCTTTTTTCAACAAAAACCAAGTAGTTGGAACATCAAAAGATTACTGTTAATTAAAGAAAACCAGGAGTTCCCACTGTTGTGCAATGGAATCAGCAGTGTCTCTGCAGATCCAGGAGGCAGGTTTGATCTCCAGCTCAAATCTGATCCCTGACTCTGGAACTCCATGTGCTGCTAGGAAGCAAAAAAAAAAAAAAAAAAAAAAAAAAAAAAAAAAAAAAGTAAAAAACCCCAGACATCTCAAGTTAATGAATTTAGTGCTTTTCTATATATAAGAAGATGCAAGAGTTCAGGCTCATTGGACTCATTCCTTTGATATACATCTTAACTATCTGGGCCAGTATCCTGTTTCTCTTCATCCTGCATCCCCTCAGGGTGCACAGTTGGACCAGCTGCAGTGGCTGATGGATTGATGGCTACAACACCCTTTGCTTACTTATCTGGTAGGTAACATTTTTCATCCACAGCTGGATGCTATTATTGACTGGCAGTTTTTGACTTTCTAGATTAGTTGCTCTTTGCAACACTGGACTGGTAGCCTGACTCTACTTCCCTCACCTTTCTCTTGGTACTCACACCTTCATCAAGCACTTTGTTTATTCAATACAGGAGACTCCAGAATGGCATTGCTCTTTCTGTGGCTTCTCACTGGATAAATGGTCAGGACAAGTGGAGTAAATCTCATGTAAAAACATGTTTTCAAGTCTGAAAATTAAGGATTTGGTTAGAGCATGATCTGGCTAAATCATGTACTTTTGTTTTTCTGTGAAAATGCTTGACCCCCTTTCATAAAACTCCAGGTGAATAGTCTGAATGAGAAAAAAATATGGGAGCAAAGTAAATTATGATTACTGAAAAAGACACACTGACTTTATAACAACTAAGAAAAAAATCATTAAAGGAAACAGAAGTAGGTTTGGAGTAGGTGGGCAGATAAGGCATTAGAGACTTTTGTTTTTCTGAAAAATTAAAAATAGGAGTAGCATATGATCCAGAAATCCCACCTCTTGGCATTTATCTGAAGACAATGAAAAATTAACTCTCATGGTCTTTGCAGCTTTAGAATATCCAAATATTGAAATAATGGAAGTTTTCATCAATTGATGAATGGAAGAAGAGAATGTTGCATACATATACAATGGAAAATTATTCATCAATAAAAAAGAAAATCTTAATGTTTGTGACAACATGGATGCGCCTTGAGGGCATTATGCTAAGTAAAATAAGTCAGACAAAGTTAAGTACTATTCTCACTTATATGTGGAATCTAAATAAACCAAAAAAGATTTTTTAAAAGGCGGTCATACATGCAAAGAACAGATTGTTGGTTATTAGAGGTGGGGGTAGAGGGATGGGCAGACATGTGTAGAAGGAGTCAAAAGGTCCAAATAGCCCATTATAAAATAAATATCAGGGGAATGTAGTGTACAGCATAATGACTATAGGTAGCAATACAGTAGTGTATATTTGGAAGTTGCTATGAAGGTAAATCTTAAAAGTTCGCATCACATGAAAAAATACTTGTAAATATGAATGATGATGGATGTTAACTAGATTTATTTGGGGGATAATTTTACAATTTATACAAATATCAAATCATTACATTATAAAAATGAAACTTCAAACTAACATGAAGTTTTATGTGATTTTATCTCACTTTTTAAATTTCATTTTGTATTTTTTTAAAGTTACTCAATGAGTATATTACATTTATACTTGTATAATGATCATAACAATCCAATTTCACAGGATTTCCACCCCACAACCCAAGCACATTCCCCTCCAACTGTCCCCTCCAGGGACCATAATTTTTTCAATGTCTGCGAGTCAGCATCTGTTCTGCAAAGAAGTTCATGGTGTCCTTTTTTCAGATTCCACATGTCAGTGAACGCATTTGATGTTGGTGTCTCATTGTATGGCTGACTTCACTTAGCCTGATAACTTCTAGGTCCATCCATGTTGCTAAAACTGCTGGTATTTCGTTCCTTTTAACGGCTGAGTAATATTCCATTGTCTATATGTATGACATCTTCTTGATACACTCCTCTGTCCATGGACATTTAGGTTGGTTCCAGGTCTTGGCTATTGCAAAAATAGTGCTGCAATGAACATTGGAGTACATGTGTCTTTTCGAGTCATGATTTTCTCTGGATAGATGCCCAGGAGTGGGATTGCTGCATCAAATGGTACTTCTATTTTGAGTTTTCTGAGGAATATCCACACTGTTTTCCACAGTGGTTGCACCAATTTACAATCCCACCAACAGTGTAAGAGGGTTCCTTTTTCCCCACACCCTCTCCAGCACTTATTGTTTGTAGGCTTTTTGATGATGGCCATTCTGGCTGGTGTAAGGTGGTACCTCATCGTGGTTTTGATTTGCATTTCAAAGATGTTGAACATCTTTTCATGTGTCTTTTGGCCATCTGTATGTCTTCTTTGGAGAACTGTCTGTTTAGATATTCTGCCCATTTTTTTTTTGTCTTTTTGTTGTTGTTGTTATTGTTGTTGTTGTTGTTGCTATTTCTTGGGCCGCTCCCGCGGCATATGGAGGTTCCCAGGCTAGGGGTTGAATCGGAGCTGTAGCCGCCGGCCTACGCCAGAGCCACAGCAACGCGGGATCGGAGCCGCATCTGCAACCTACACCACAGCTCACGGCAAAGCCGGATCGTTAACCCACTGAGCAAGGGCAGGGGCCGAACCCGCAACCTCATGGTTCCTAGTCGGATTCGTTAACCACTGTGCCACTACGGGAACTCCCTGCCCATTTTTTTGATGGGGTTGTTTGTTTTTTTCGTATTGAGCGGTAGGAGGTGTTTATAAATTTTGGAGATGAATCCCTTGTCAGTCGATTCACTTGCAAAGATTTTCTCCCATTCTGTGGGTTGTCTTTTCATGTTGTTTAGGGTTTCCTTTGCTGTGCAGAAACTTTTAAGTGTAATTAGGTCCCATTTGCTTATTTTCGTTTTTACTGTCATTACTTGAAGAGGTGAATCTGAGAAGATGTTGCTGTCATTTACGTCAGAGAGTGTTTGGCCTAGGTTTTCCTCTAAGAGTTTGATAGTGTCTGGTCTTATATCTAGGTCTTTAATCCATTTGGAGTTTATTTTTGTGTATGGTGTTAGGGAGTGTTCTGATTTCATTCTTGTCCATGTGGCTGTCCAGTTTTCCCAGCACCACTTATTGAACAAGCTGTCCTTTCTCCATTGTATATCCTTGGCTCCTTTGTCATAGATTAGTTGGCTGTAGGTGGGTGGGTTGAATTCTGGGCTTTCTATCCTGTTCCACTGATCCATATATCTATCTTTGTGCCAGTAACATACAGTTTTGATGACTGTTTCTTTGTAGTATAGTCCGAAGTCCGGGAGCCTGATTCCTCCAGCTCCATTTTTCTTTTTCAGGATGTCTTTGGCTATTCTGGGTCTTTGGTGCTTCCAAACAAACTTTAAAATATTTTGTTCGAGTTCTGTGAAAAATGTCCTTGGTAATTTGATAGGGATTGCATTGAATCTGTAGATTACCCTGGGTAGTATAGTCATTTTGATAATGTTAACTCTTCCAATCCATGAGCATGGTATGTCTTTCCATCTATTTGTGTCATGTTTGATTTCTTTCATCAGTGTCCTAGAGTTTTCAGAGTACAAGTCTTTTGACTCTTTAGGTAGGTTTACTCCTAGGTATTTTATTCTTTTGGATGCTTCCCTAATTTCTCTATCTGATCTTTCATTGTCAGTGTATAAAAATGCCGTTGATTTCTGCGTATTATTTTTGTATCCTGTGACTTTGCCAAATTCATGGATGAGCTCTAACAGTTTTCTGGTAGAGTCTTTAGGATTCTCTAGGTATTGTATCATGTCATCTGCAAATAGGGATAGTATTAATTCTTCCTTTCCAATTCGGATTCCTTTTATTTCTTTTACTTCTCTGATTGCCATGGCTAGGACTTCCAAAACTATGTTGAAGAGTAGTGGCGAGAGGGGACATTCTTGTCTTGTTCCTGATCTCAGTGGGAATTCTTTCAGCTTTTCACCGTTGAGAATGATGTTAGCTCTGGGTTTGTCACATATGGCCTTTATGATGTTGAGCTAGGTTCCCTCTGTGCCCACTTTCTGAAGGGTTTTTATCAGAACTGGGTGTTGGATCTTGTCAAAGGCTTTTTCCACGTCTATTGAGAGGATCATAAGGTTTTTATTCTTCAGTTTGTTAATGTGGTGTATCACACTGATTGCTCTGCAGATATTGAAGAACCCTTGCATCCCTGGGATAAATCCCACCAGATCATGATGTACAATCCTTTTAATGTGTTGTTGGATGTGGTTTGCTAGTATTTTGTTGAGGATTTTTGCATTGATGTTCATCAGTGAAATTGGCCTGTAGTTTTCTTTTTTTGTGTGGTATCTTTGTCTGGTTTTGGTATCAGGGTGATGGCGGCCTCATAGAATGAGTTTGGGAGTATCCCTTCCTGTGCGATTTTTTGAAATAGTTTCAGAAGGAGAGGTGTTAGCTCTTCTCTAAATGTTGGATAGAATTTGCCGGTGAAGCCATCTGGTCCTGGACTTTTGTTTGTTGGAAGTATTTTAATCACAGTTTCAATTTCAGTCATTGTGATGGGTCCATTCATCTTTTCTATTTCATCTTGGTTTAGCCTTGGAAGATTGTACTTTGCTAAGAATTTGTCCATTTCTTCTAGGTTTTCCGTTTTATTGGCAGATAGTTGCATATAGTAGTCTCTTAGGATCCTTTGTATTTATGTGATGTCCATTGTTACTTCTCCTTTTTCATTTCTAATTTTATTGATTTGAGTCCTCTCTTTTTTTCTTGATAAGCCTGGCTAAGGGTTTATCAATTTTGTTGATCTTTTCAAAGAAGCAGCTTTTCATTTCATTGATCTTTTCTGTGGTTTTCTTCATTTCTATTTCATTGATTTCTGCTCTGATCTTTATGATTTCTTTCCTTCTACTAACTTAAGAACTTGTCTGTTCTTCTCTCTCAAGCTGCTTTAGATATAAAGTTAGCTTGTTTATTTGAGCTTTTTCTTGTTTCCTGAGGTGGGCTTGTATCGCTATAAACTTTCCTCTTAGAATGGCTTTTGCTGCATCCCATATGTTTTGGAGTGTTGTATCTTTGTTGGCGTTTGCTTCTAGGTATTTTTTAATTTCCTTTTTGATTTCTCCAGTGATCCATTGGTTGTTGAGTAGCATGTTGTTCAGTCTCCACGTGCTTGTTGTTTTTGAAGGTTTTTTCTTGTTGTTGATTTCCAGTCGTATAGCGTTGTGGTCGGAAAAGATGCTTGATATGATTTCAATGTTCTTAAAGTTACCAAGGTTGGATTTGTAGCCCAGGATGTGATCAATCTTAGAGAATGTTCCATGTGCACTTGAGCATTCTGAGAATTCTGTTGCTTTTGGATGGAATGTCCTATAAATATCTATTAAATCCATCTGGTCTAATGCTTCATTCAGGGCCTGTGTTTCCTTATTGATTTTCTCTCTGGTTGATCTGTCCATTGCTGTAAGTGGGGTGTTCAAGTCCCCCACTATGATTGTGTTATTGTCGATTTGTCCTTTTCAGGTTGTTAGCAGTTGCCTTATATATTGCGGTGAACCTATGTTGGGTGCGTAGATATTTAAAATTGTTATATCTTCTTCTTGGATTGATCCTTTGATCATTGTGTAGTGACCTTCCTTGTCCCTTAAAATATTCTTCATTTTAAAGTCTATTTTGTCTGTTATGAGTATTGCTACCCCAGCTTTCTTTCGATTCATGTTTGCATGGAATATTTTCTTCCATCCTCTCACTTTCATATTGTGTGGGCCCCTAGAAGTGAAGTGGGTCTCTTGAAGACAGCGTATATATGGCTCTTGTTTTTGTATCCATTGAGCCAGTCTATGTCTTTTGGTTGGGGCGTTTAGTCCACTAACATTTAAGGTAATTATTGATATATATGTTCTTATTGCCATTTTGTTAATTGCTTTGGATTTGTTTTTGTTGCTCTTTTTCTTCCCTTCTTCTTTTGTTCTCTCCTCTTGTGGTTTGATGACTATCTTTAGTGTTGTATTTGAGTTGATTTTTCTTATTTGTTTGTGTATCAATTGTAGATCTTTGGTTTGCATTTATTCTGAAGTTTTGATATAAGAGTCTATATGTATATGAGATTGTTTTAAGTTGTTGGTCTCTTAGTTGCAAGTTCATCTCCAGTGTCTTGCATTTGTACCCTCCTCTTCTCATGATTTCTGATTTTGGTGGGATAATTGTGCATGGATGATTTCGTATCTTTACTGTATATATACCTTTACTGGTGAGCCTTGTCATTTGTGGTATTTTTGTTTCCTGTTGCTGTCTTTCCTTTTCTGCCTAGAGAAGTTCCTTTAGTATTTGCTGTAAGACTGGCTTAGTATTGCTGAATTCTCTTAGCTTTTGCTTCTCTGTGAAGCTTTTGATTTCTCCTTCAAATCTGAATGAGAGCCTTGCTGGGTAAAGGAATCTTGGTTGGAGATTTTTTTCCTTTCCTCACGTTAAGTATATCATGCCACTCCCTTCCGGCCTGCAGAGTTTCTGCTGAAAAATCTGCCAATAACCTTTTTGGGGTTCCCTTGTATGTTATTTGTTTCTTTTCCCTAGCTGCTTTCAAGATTTTCTCCTTGTCTTTAATTCTGGTCAGTTTGATTAATATGTGTCTTGGGGTGTTCTTCCTTGGGTTTATTTTATATGGTACTCGTTGTGCTTCCTGGATTTGAGTGAGTGGTTCCTTTCCCATGTTAGGGACGTTTTTGGCTATTATCTCTTGGAATAGTTTTTCTGTCCCCTTCTCTCTCTCTTCTCCTTCTGGCACCCCTATAATACAGATTTTGGTGTGTTTCACGTTGTCCCAGAGTTCTCTGGGACTCTCTTCATTTGTTTTCAATCTTTCTTCTCTTTTCTGTTCCGCATCCATGATTTCCACTAATCTGTCCTCCACCTCGCTTATTCGTACTTCTGCCTCTTGTATTCTGCTGTTGGCTGCTTCTAGTGAATTTTTCCTTTCAGTTATTGTATTTTGCATCTCTTCTTGTTTAAGTTTTATATCTTGTATCTCTTTGGTCAGTGTTTCCTGTAAGTTATCCATCTTTGCCTCCAGTTTATTTCCAATGTCTTGCATCATCTTCAGCACCAACAGTCTAGAGTCTTTTTCCTGGAGGCTGAGAATCTCCTGATCACTTAGCTGTTTTTCTGGGGTTTTGCCTTTCTCCCTCATCTGAGTTATAGTTCTGTGTCTTTTCATTTTGATAGGTTTTTGGCATGGTGACCTTTTTACAGATAATAGAGTTGTAGCCTCTCTTACTTCTGGTGTTTGCCCCCCTTGTGGCTGAAGTGGGTATGGGGGCTTGCTGTAGGCTTCCTAATGGGAGGGGCTGATGCCTGCCCACTGGTAGGTGGAGCTGATTCTAATCCCTATGGTGGGTGGCACTTTGTTTCCGGATGGGATTAGAGGTGGCTGTGTGCCTGAGGGGTCTTTAGGCAGCCTGATTACTGAGGGGTGGGGCCGTGATCCCACCTGGATTGTTGTTTGCCTTGGGGCTTCTCAGTGCTGACTGATGGGTGGGGCCAGATTTTCCCAAAAAGGCCACCTCCAGAGAAAGGCACACTGCTGAATATTCCCGAAAGCTTTGCTTCCAAGGTCCTTCCCACACAACAAGCCACATTCACCCCTGTTTTCCCAGGAGGTCCTCCAAGAACCGCAGTCAGGTTTGCCCCTGGTTCCTATGGAGACTTTGCTTTGCCCTGGGACCAAGTGCACGTGAATGTCTGTGTGTGCCTTTTAAGAATGGGGTCTACATTTCCCCCAGTCCCGTGGAGTTCCTCCACACAAGCCCCACTGGCCTTCAATGCCAGGTGCTCCAGGGGCTCTGTCTCCCAGTGCCAGATCCCCACAGGTGGGAGTTTGATGTGGGGCTCAGAACTCTCACTCCTGTAGGTGAGTCCCTCTGACCCAGTTAGTTTCTAGTCTGTGGGGCTTCCCACCCAGGAGGTATGGGGTTGCTTATATCGTGTAATTGGCCCTCCTACCTCTTGATGTGGCCTTCTCTTTGTCTTCTGGAGTACGATGTCTTTTTGAAAGTTTCCGGTCCATTTTGTTGAAGATTGCTCAGCCTTTAGTTGTGAATTTTGTTGTTTTTAGGAGAGAGGTTGAGCTCCAGTCCTTCTATTCTGCCATCTTAACCCCATCTCTTTTAGTAACTGAATGCAGCATAGCTGCTTCTCGATTATATAGGTGTTCATGCAGCCACTCAGAAATCAAAGGTTCCTCATCCCCCACACTTTCATTCTTTCTCTTCACAACCACATGTTTTCCAAAACAGTAAGTTTCTAAACAGCATTCCACATGTGTGGTGAAAGCACAGCGCCCTCAGGCCTTTATTAAAACTTCCCAAAACTTGAAGGGCCCACTATACTTCACAACCTTAGCATGGATGGAGATACCCACCTTTTCGAGCTTCAAAAGTTTCACAGTCACTCCAGGGTTGCCATTGTTACCTAGTTGCTAATAGGTATCACTTAAGAAGAAGATTACTGGATGGGAATTGAAAATTCTAGTTATGTTTACATCTTTATGTGTTCTCTCATAATTTCTAAAGCATTTATTTCTTTTCCATATATATATAGAATTGTATCACAGAAGAGACTTGATTTGCCTGGAGGAGAGCAAGTAAATGAATTATACTTTCAAAGAACCCTATAAAATTATTTTTATATTATACATGCATTAAGATCTCAATGTGTAAAATCTTATGGTACATACCCCCCCACACACAATACAGAGAAGCAATGAGACAATAAAAAAGTTAATAATACTATTGAACAGTGGAATTCAAGTGATTTGATTACCTACATATTTTTCTCTAGTGTCCATGGCTTAGCAAAGATACTCCTTGTTTGTCAAGAAGGCAAGAGATGGTAGTTCTTTATAAAACTGTAAAATATGCTTAAAATTTTTTAAATTACCTTTATTTTACCTATCCAAGATGTTAACCTTTATTTTACCTATCCACGATGTTAAAATTCAGTTTTCCTTTTATTAACAATTATAGAAAAGTTTATATAGGAAGGCACAAATGATCTATTCTCTCTCACCGACATATACCAAAAATGAATCACTACCAAGATATTGATACGGTTTCTTCTCTCCTTTCTGCTGTGCATCCATAAAAACTGAGATTTTAATTATTAAACAATTTTTTTGTCCTCACTCACGGCAAGTGGAAGTTCCTGGCCCAGGGATCAAAACCGTACCAGAGCAGTGACCCAAACCACTGCAGTGAAACAGCACATCATTAACCCAATGTTCTACCAGGGAACTCCCATATTAAATAACATTTTGATTGAAATTAAACAACATTTTGATTGTAATGCACATTCAGTTTCATCTCATGGTTTTGGAAAGAAAGTTACCTTGCTTTCCCCCAAATACTTAAATGGTGTTACAAAACTATTTACTGAAATACTGCCTACTTTCCCCATTGATTGAAAATGGCTTATTGATCATTTTCCCAATGTTTGTGTGATTTTGCTTCTGTTTCTTGCATTTTTATTATACTAATAGGCCTTAGGTGAATGCATGTTTACAAATGGCAGTATAAGTATGGCAACCCAATTCTTGAGTTGCAAGGGCTGGATGATGTGATACTGTCTTATCCAAGGTGCTATTCATGATTGGTCACACCCTGGGAACTTAGATTTCTTGACTTTGATGCCAATGTTCTTTCCAGTAGACTCATTTTACACTTTTTGCCACTTCATTTTCTTGACTTCTAAGAGTTCAACTATAACATAGGAGGTAAAATTGGGCAATGAAGTACATGGGACTAAAGGAAAAGTGTCTCTTAATCAGCATCTTGTGTTTCAAGAGCTGGAGGGAGAGGACATCCATACAATTCATTGACCTCCATGGTATACACCTGCATGTTAAAATAAGGGGACAGAAAAGAACAATGAGGAAGTTCCCATTGTGGACTAGTATCCTTGAGGATGTGGGTTTGATCCCTGGCCTCACTCAGTGAGTTAAGGATCCAGCATTGCCATGAGCTGTGGTATAGGTCACAGACATGGCTAAGATCTGGCATTGCTGTGGCTGTAGTTTGGGCTGGCAGCTGCAGCCTCAATTCCACCTTTAGCCTGGAAACTTCCATATGCTGCAGGTGAGGCCCTAAAAAAAAAAGGCGAAAAAATAAAAGAAGAGCATAATGAACTGAGCCCTTTTTCTTTAAACTGAGGACAGGATGTTTTAGTATTCTTATTCATGGAATTTTTTTTTTTCATTTCATATTGTGCAACCTGAGTTTTGTAGTTGTTTACTTATACTAAAGTGGATAAAAGAAAGACCTGAACAAATTTGTTCTTCATCTTTCCTCTTTAATTTTTATTGTTGAAGAAAAGCAGCATGTGATTCTTTAAGTACAAGATGAATCTTGGGATCTGGCTAAATATGTTTCTAAAATTGTGGAGAGTCACTATGTGAACAGAAAAGAATGGAATAGAGAGAGAGAGAGAGAGAGGACAGTCAGATAGGACAAGATTGGCACTCACTGTCCAAGAGACAGTAAGTCAATCAGAGGATATCTGCTGAACCAGACAAGATTTAAGAGTAAAAGAAGCATTTAGACAGAGGCTATCTGGTGTATCTAACACTTTACAAATGAAATAGGAAAAAAAGATATGTATTACTGCCCAGGAAGGGAAAAAGAATAGATAATTGATAAAATAAGAAATTCAATAAATAGATGGAAAATGTTCAATCTTCCCAATTATCTAAGACATTTTAATTTATACAACAGGAAACAACTATTTGGCTTTCACAATGACAGACTGCCACATGGTAAGCTCTCAAAAAACATTTTTTACCAAATGAAGGGGTGAATACAAGAAGGGTTGTCTACATCTAGAAATGGTATCTTGGATCATTCAAAGAGCTCTGGGTTGCCTAACTGAACACTTTCTAACAATGGTTTATTTTATCATAGCATTTTTAAACCTTTTGGGGTAGATCGTGCAACTGTCACACAAATCTTTTATATTTTAATAAAGACATTTCTCTTTATTTTTTAGGATAGATTCTGAGCAAATGGAAATAGCATGAGGATTTTTCCTACTAACTTAGGAGTATAGAGTAGGATGAAACTATTACATGCAGCAATTACATCATTTAGGAGATTTAGACTCAATGAGTTTACCTACTTGTCAGACTGTGTTTTCTAAAGATAATATCCAAATGAAAGTAACACAGGCTCCAACAGGGTGGGGGTGAAAAGGGTCTCCTAGCTCAAGGATCTAATGGGGGGTCAAGAAAGGGACAAATGTCTGTATCTTAATGCCCATCACAGACTTCACCTTAGACCATGCGCTATATAAGCATTGGGACATCACTTAAGAAAGCACCCTGGGAGTCTTCCCCAGGGCTGAGCGAAGAGACAAATGACAGGGCTTATAGGGACTCTTAGAGTGAGAATATGTCCTTTCTTTGTGCAGGCTGTCAATGACCCAGACAGGAACCTGTGACTTTTGTTGTTTTTGATTGATATTATTCAGAACCAATCCAAAATCAGTGGCTTGTTGGAGTTCCCGTCATGGCTCAGCAGTTAACAAATCCAACCATGAGGTTTCAGGTTCGATCCCTGGCCTTGCTCAGTGGGTTAAGGATCTGGCGTTGCTGTGAGCTGTGAGCTGTGGTATAGGTCGCAGATGCAGCTTGGATCCCGCATTGCTGTGGCTCTGGCATAGGCCGGCGGCTACAGCTCTGATTAGACCCTTGGCCTTGGAACCTCCATATGTCACAGGTGCAGCCCTAGAAAAGACAAAAAAAAAATCAGTGGCTTGTCAAGTCAACCTGCTGCTCCCCATGATACTTGTAAGACTCCATTCTGGAGAACCTTGGATTGCTTCACAAGATGCTTTGGGTGAGAGCTATGGCTGAACGTCTAACTCTCTGATTTCTCCCTTCCAATCTGTCTCCCCTTTCTGACAAACCAGGAGAATCCCCAGTTCTTTTGATGTCAAGATTCTTCCTGGAACAGCTGACCTTCTGCCTTTCTTTGTAGGAAAGGATATAATACACATAAAAATTTCATGGTCTGAAACCATGCATGCTGCAAAAACAGACCCATGAATGGATGTAAATACAGCTCTATTGCCATATTCCCCTCTTTTCTTCTGTTCCGTTGGTTGTTTTATAATAAATGCTGGCATGCTTGCTTATTTCTGCTTCATCATATTTGTAGTGTCTATCAATACAGGCAGCAACTTCATGTGGGATGGTGCTTGTCAGGATTGATGAGGGTGGGGAATTAACCATAGGGAGCTACCACTTTACTTAGCCATATGGGGCTATATACCTCCACCATCTAGGGGTAGTAATGCCTGTTCCTGAGTCATTGATGGAATAGGACTGTGACCAGTGGACAGTGTTTTTTTTCCGCCACAGATTTCAGTTCTCCCCCTGAGTATGACCATTCCATATAGGAGTTAGGGAGAAACAACCTCTCCTCAACCCTCAGTGCTCTAGATATCAATGCCTCATGTAGTAGACAAATGAGCTCTGATTTGAGGGTACCATTAGGAGAGGAGAAGTAAGTTGTTTCAGGATTCTAGAAAAAGGTTTCTTTTTTTTTTTTACTTTTTATTGTAATCAGCTCCACTACATGCTCAAACAGAATCCCACCAAAATAGCACACCACGCCCAAGATCAGGTTGTTCTTTCTTACAGTGGCATGATTTTCCCTTTCCGCAGCTGCCCTTGATAGGCATTGAAACAATATTTTCCAGGAAAGAGGAAAGAATTTGGAGCATGACTGAAGCTAACTTCCACATACCTGGAGAAGGCCTCCAGAGAATTTGTTTTAGGACTTTTAAAAATACATATTTCAGAGTAAACATGTATATTACTTACTCGATAAAATTAACAAGCCAAGAACATATGCCACAACCAGCAATTTATACTATAAATCTGTAAATAGCTAGTAGCTCTTCACAATTCGGAGAACACAGAAGAAACCCTTTGAAAAATCTGATACCAACCATGAACACTCTCCACAGAACAATTCTTAGGCAGTCCACAATATTTTGCACAGAATTTCACTGGTGAATTCAATCAATACACAGCAAAAATTAATACCAAGCATACAAAAACTTTATGAGAAAATGAAGGAACACATCCTAATTCATTTTATGAGGTCATCATTATTCTGATAATAAAATTAACAAAGACGTTAAAAAGTAAACTACAGATCAATATTACTCATTAGCATAAATAAAAAGTCCTTGACAAGATATAGTCAAGTTAAATCTACTATTATATAAAAAGGGTGATATGTCGTGAACAAGTGAAGGTTAACCCAGAATGTAAGACTGGTTCAACATTTAAAATCAGGAGTTCCTGTTGTGGCTCAGCATGTTATGAACCCATCTAGTATCCGTGAGGATATGAATTTGATCCCTGGCCTTGCTCAGTGGGTTAAGGATCTGGCATTGCCTTGAGCTGTGGTCATAGACACGGCTTGGATCCCACATCGCTATGGCTGTGGTGTAGGCCGGCAGCTGCAGCTCCAATTCAACCCCTAACCTGGGAACTTCCATATGCCCCAAATGCGGCCCTAAAGATTAAAAAAAAATCAAAATTGAAAGTTTTAGCTCTATAAAGGAGGCTGTGATGAGGATAAAAGAAAGCTACAGGCTGGGAGAAAAGCACATATCTGACAAAGGACTTGTACCTCAAAATCAACAGTAAAAATGGGCAAAGGACATGAACAGACATTTCGCTGAAGATGATATATGGATGGCAAATAAACATGTGACAAGGTGTTAGCTTTGTTAGCCACTAGAGAAATGAAAATTAAAACCACAGCAAGATATCACTACACATCTTTCTGAATGGCTAAAATAAAAAATAGTGACATCAACAAATGTTAACAAGGAGGCAGAGAAGCTGAATTACTCATACATCGCTGGTGAGAATGGAATGTAAAATGGAATAGCTAATCTTGAAAAACAATATCTATTCACTTATGATGGAGCGTGATAATGTGAGAAAAGGAATATATATATGTATGTGTGACTGGGTCACCTTGCTGTACATTAGAAAATTGATAGAATACTGTAAACCAGCTATAATGGAAAAATATAAATCATTTTAAAAAAAGTTTGGCAGTCTCTTTAAAAAAAACAAAAAACAAAACAAAACAAACAAACAAACAAACAAAAAACACAGAACATGTAGTTACCATAGGCACAGCAAATGCACACCTGGGTATTTATTCCAGATAGGGATAAATTCATGTTCACACAAAAATCTGAACACACTTATTTATAGTCACTTTATTTGTAATAGCAAAAAATTGGGGATAACCAAAATGTCCTAGGGTAGGTAAATGCCACAGTAAACAAATACTAGTCTGTATAAAAATATAATACTAATATAATTAGTATTATATAATATAATACTAGTCTGTAAAAAAAGGAATGAACTGTTTATATATACAACAACTTGGATTTACCTAAAGACTTTATACTCAAAGTAATAACCAGTCTCAAAAGGTAATATACTGTATGATTTCATTTATATAATGTTCTTGAAGTTACAAAAGTTGAAATGACAAAGTTATAGAAATGGAGAGCAGATTAGTGGTCGCCAGTGGTCATGGGTAGGGTGGGGGACAGGGTAAGTGTGGCTATAAAAGGGCAACATGATTTTCTTTTCTGTGGAAAGGTTTGTTTCTGCCGTATATTAGATTCCAGATACAAGTGATATCATATGGTATTTGTCTTTCTCTTTCTGACTTGCTTCACTCAGTATGAGAGTCTCTAGTTCTATCCATGTTGCTGCAAATGGCACTTATGATGGAGCATGATAATGTGAGAAAAAATATATACATGTATGTGTAACTGGATCGCCATGCTGTACAGTAGAAAAAAAATTGTATTGGGGAAATAACAATAAAAAAATTAATTAATTAAATAAATAAATATAAAAAAATTTTAAAAAGCAGGGCAACACGTGGGATTCCTGTGATAATGGAAATACTTTGTAGCTTGACTGTTGTTGGACCCATGAACTCACGAAATTGAAAAGAAATCAATAGACACACACACATGAGTAGATGTAAAACTGGGAAAATGTGTTAAGGTAAGTGGGTTGGGTGTTCCCACTGTAGCACAGTGGGTTAAGGATCTGGCATTGCCATAGCTGTGGCATAGGTCACAGCTGCAGCTCAGATTTGATCCCTGGCTTGGAAACTTCCATATGCTGCAGGTATGGCAGAAAAAGAAAAAAGATCGGTGGATTGCATCAGTGCCAACATCCTTGTTGTGATATAGTACTATAGTTTTGCAAGATGTTACCATTGAGAGAAATTGGGCAACGGGAATACAGGATCTTTCTGCATTATTTCTTACAAATGCATCTACATCTAAAAATAAAATTTTAATTAAAAAAAGTAGCCATTATGGGGGAAACTGTTGTGGAGGGAGGAATTGGGAGGATGGGAATAGCACTACTGTATATAGTAGATGATTAATAAGAACCTACTGTATGGGACAGGGAAATCTACTCAATAGTTTATAATAACCTATATGGGAAGAAAGAATGAAGATGCACACACACACACATATGTGTGTGTAATATGTTTAACTGATTCACCTTGTTGTACATCTGAAACTAATTCAACATTATAAGTTACCTATACTCCAAAATAATTTTTTAAAGTTAACCATTAAAATCTGGCCTTCAACTCCTGTTTTATGTTAAATATTGCTCTTATTACTACTATCAGTCACTTTGCAACCCAGGTAGATATGGTGGAGAGCAGGGGAGAAGGATTTCAGGAACCTTGTCTTTTATGATTTTATCAAGCCATTGGAGCAACCAAATCTGAATGTTTCCTAACCTCTGGACTTACTATTATTTAAGATAATACTCTCCTTTTTTCTCTTTTTGTGGTATTTTGGCTGGTTTTAGTATCGGCATGATGGTGGCCTCATAGAATTAGTTTGGACATGTTCCTTCCTCTGCAATTTTTTTTGGAATAGTTTCAGAAGGATAGGTGTTAGCTCTTCCCTCAACGTTTGATAGAATTTCCCTGTGAATCCTGTGACCCTGCACTTTTGTTTGCTGTGTGTTTTTAGTAGCTGATTCAATTTCATTACAGGTAATTTTTCTGTTCATATTTTCTATTTATTTTTGTTTCTATTTTATTTTGTCTTGGGAGATTTTACCTTCCTAAGAATGTATCCATTTCTTCCAGGCTGTCAATTTTATTGGCATATATTTGCCTGTGGTAGTCTCTTAGAGTCCTTTGTGTTTCTGTGCTGTCTGTTGTAACTTTTCCTTTTTCATTCCAAATTTTATTGATTTGGGACCTCTTGATTCTTGATGAGTCTAGCTAAATGTGTGTCAATTTTATTTATCTTTTCAAAGAACCAGCTTTATTTTTGTTGGTCTTTTCTATTTTATCTCGTTTTAGTCTCCATTTCACTTATTTTTTTCTCTGATCTTTATGATCTTTCTCTTACTAACTTTAGGTTTTCTTTGTTGTTCTTTTTCTAGTGCTTTAGGTGTAGGTTATGTAGTTTGTTTGAGATTTTTCTTATTTCCTGAGTTAAGCTTGTGTCACTCTAAACTTCTCTCTTAGAATTGCTTTTGCTATTTTCCATGGCTTTTGAATCATCTTGTTTTTGTTTTCCTTTGTTTTCTAGGTATTTTTTATTTCCTTTTTGAATTTTTCCATGACCTATTAGTTGTTTAGTAGCATATTGTTTAGCTTTCATGTGTTTGGGGTTTTGGAAGTTTTTTTAAATTAAAGTATAGTTGATTTATAATGTTTCTTCAATTTATGTTGTACAGGAAGGTGACCCAATCACACAGAGTTCCCTGTGCTGTACAGTAGGACCCCATTGCCTATTCATTCTTATAGCTGATTTCTAGTCTCATAGCATTGTGGTTGGAAAAGATGCTTGATGCAATTTCAATTTTCTTAAATTTAGCAAGGTTTATTTTGTGGCTTTGCATATGATCTATCCTGGAGAATGTTCCATGTGCACTTGAAAAGAATGTGTATTCTGCTACTTTTGAATGGAATATTACATATGGTTGTTCCTTATATTTTCTAACTCTTTGCTAAAAACTTCTAACTTCTCCCTCTATGGATGCATTATTCTCCCAAGTTCTTTGATCATCTTCACAATCACTACCCTGAAGTCTTTGGTAGGCTGTCTATGTCCACTTGACTTTGTTCTTCTGGGGTCTTATCTTGTTCTGTTGTCTGGAACATGTTCCTCTGTCACCTCATTTTGCCCAAGTTGCTATTTGCATTTTTGTGATTCTGGTAAGTCAGTTAAATTTCTTGACCTTGGAGAAGTGGCTTTCTGTAGTAGAGGTCCTATGCATCCCAGCAGTACATTCTCCTCTCATCAACCAAGGTATATGCTCTAGAGGTTCCCCCATGAGGGTTGTGTGGGCCCTTCTATTGTGACAGGATGACTATTATGGTGATCTTGTATGCTTGGTAGGCCCCCAGTCCAGTGGGATGCCAGGCCCTGTTTTCTGTGGAACTTTCCAGCTGCTGACTTATGGGGCCAGGTCATGAGATGAGTGAGTGTAGAACTCCAGGGGGCCCCAGGGCTAATTCTGGCCCACTGGTGGGTAGAATTAGGGTCCAGAAGACTCTGAGGCTGTTATCCTCTTATAGAACCCAGGGATCCAAGAGCTGGTGTCAGACTTCTGGTGGGGGTGGGTAGTTCCTGACACAGGTGGGTCCAAGGGGTCTGGGGTGTCTTGCAGCTTGTGTTGACCTGCTAGTGTGCAGTTCCAGGACTCAGCTGGTCCCAAGGTGGGGTTTGGCCTGCTGAAGGCAGCCTACATAATTGTGATTTTCTTGTGTCTGATGTCTGCTCTCTGGTGGATAAGACTGATACAGAGGCTAGAGAAGATTTCATGAGGGCAAGGCTGGGGCCCAGAGGATTCTGGGACTGGCACCTGCCCAGTGGTGGGTGGATCCATGACCTGGGTGCTCTGGTAGGAAAGACCATGTCTGGAGGTGGTTTTGACTCAGCACTTCAGACCAGAGTTCCTAGTGCAAAATTTTCTTATAGGGTATATTTAGATTGATTACTTTTTAAAAATCCATTGTGCCAATACCTGCCTTTCAATAGAAATTTTTAGTCCATTTACATATACTTACTGTTAAATAAGGATTTATATCTGATGTTTTTCTAGTTAGTTTCTGCATTTCTTTTGTATTTTCTCCTTCTATACCTTTATTTCTGCCTTCTATTTTTATAGAACTATTTTAGATTCCTTGCTATTTCTCTTATTATAATTTTGAGTTACTTCTTTAGTGTCTACCATGTGATTAAAATTAACTTAGGAGTTTCCATTGTGGCTCAGTGGTAACAAACGTGACTAGTCTCCATTAGGATGTGAGTTCAATCCCTGGCCCTGCTCAGTAGATTAAGGATCATAGATAGCATTGCTGTGAGCTGTGGTATAGGTCACAGATATGGATTGGATCTGGCATTGCTGTGGCAGTGGTGTAGGCTGGCTGCTGCAGCTCCAATTCAACACCTTGCCTGGGAACTTCCTTATGCTGCAGGTGCAGCCCTAAAAAACAAAAACAAAAAAGTAAAATTAACATGTTAGAAACACTTTAGCTCAGATTAATACCAATTTAACTTAAGTAGTATATATGAATTTATATTCCATATAGCTTCATTCTTTCTCTCCTACGTTATGCTATTATCGATATAAAATCTCTCTCTATGTATTATATACCTTACAATACAGATCTACAATTACTATTTCTACTAGTTTTCTTTTAAATAGATGATATTCAATTGTGTTTCTATACACGACTATTGAACAATCTAAAACAAAATTAGAAAAATAATTCCATTTATAATAGCATCCTAAGTAATAAAATTCTTAGGAATAAACTTAATCAATGTGGTGAAAGACTTGTACATTGAAATATACGAAACATTGCTCAAATAAATTAGACACAAATAAGTGGAAAGATATCCTGTGGTCATGGTTTGGAAGACTTAATGCTGTTCAGATGCTAATACTACCCTAAGTGATCTTCAGAGTCAGTGCAATCTGTATAAAAATCTCAATGGTATTTTTTTTCAGAAATAGAAAAACTCATTGTAAAATTCATATGAAATCAGGGGATGCCAAGTAGCCAAAATAATCTCAAAAAAGAACAAAGTTGAATGTCTCATACTTCCTCATATAAATATGTAGGACAAAGCTACAGCTATCTTAATTGTGGTACTGTCATAAGTGTTGACATATAGTCAAATGGAATGTAACAGAGATCCTAAAAATACCCTCTCCCTTATATGGTCAATTGATTTTAGGCAGGAGTGCAAGGAGAAGGGGAAAAGGAGTGTTTTCAACAAGTGCCATTTAAAAACTGGTATCCACGTGCAAAAAATTATTTAAATGGGACCCTTACCTTATACAATATACAAAAATTAACCCAAAATGAATCAGCGATTTATATGAAAGAACTAAAAGTATAAAAGTCTTAGAAGAAAATAGGGGAGTGCTTCATGATTTTGGATTCGGCAAAGATGTTTTGGATATGACACCAAAAGCACAGCATTAAAGTAAGAAATAGGTAATTAAATGTAAAAATTAAAAACTTTTGTGCATCAAAAGACATTATCAAGAGAGTATAAAGATAACCCAAAATGGGAGAAAATATTTGCAAATCGCATATCTGAAAATGGATTAATATCCAGAATATATAAAAATTCATACAACTCAATAACAAAAAAAAGTTGAAAATGGGTAAAGAATTTAGACATTTCTCCCAAAAAAGATATGCAAATGGCCAGTAGGCAAACAAATGGCCTTAAAACCACAATAAAATACCATTCACACTCCTGAGGATGGGTATTATCAAATAGTTGAAAAATAACAAGTGCTGACAAAGATGTGGCAAAATTGGAACCCTTGTGAATTACTGGTGGGAGTCTAAAATGGTGAAACTGCTATGGAAACCAGTAGGGAAGTTTTTCAAAAGCTAAATATAGAATTACCATATGACTCAGCAATTCTCCTTATCATATACCCAAAGGAATTGGAAGCTAAACTCAAACAAATACCTTTACACCAATGTTCATTTCAGGGTTATTCACATTAGCCAAAAAGTGAAAACAACCCAAATGTCCATCAATAGATCACTGAACAGAGAAGATATGATATATCCATGAAATGGAATATTATTCAGTTATAAGAAGGAATGGGATTCTGATAGAAGCTCAGCATAGATGAACCTTGAACACATTATGCTAAGTGAAATAATCCAGATACAAAATGACAAATATTTTGATTCCACTTACATAAGGTAACTAGGAGAGGCAAATTTCTGGAGGTAAGACAGACTAGAAGTTACCAGGAACTGGTAGGAAGGGTAATGGGAAGTTCTTATTTAATAGTTACAGGGTTTCTATTTGGCCTCATGAAAAAAATTTGTAAAGAGTAGTAATAGTTGCACAACACTGTGGGTGATTGATACCACTGAATTTTACACTTAAAATCGTTATAAAAGTAAATTTTTATGTATGATTTTTCACTTTAAAAATGACAAAAATTCGGAGTTCCCGTCGTGGCGCAGTGGTTGACGAATCCGACTGGGAACCATGAGGTTGCGGGTTTGGTCCCTGCCCTTGGTCAGTGGGTTGACGATCCGGCGTTGCCGTGAGCTGTGGTGTAGGTTGCAGACGCGGCTCGGATCCCACGTTGCTGTGGCTCTGGCGTAGGCCGGCGGCTACAGCTCCGATTAGACCCCTAGCCTGGGAACCTCCATATGCCGCGGGAGCGGCCCAAGAAATAGCAACATCAGCAACAACAACAACTACAACAACAAAAGATAAAAAAGACAAAAAAAAAGACAAAAATTCAATTCATTCCTTCATTGTTAGAGATTTTTATCATTTCTAAATATGCTTCATTATTAAAAAATTCCTAAAGAAATGATTGAGAGAAAACCATCTGGGTAGTGAAATAAAATGCTAGTGGTTTAAGTAAGAGAATGTTTGATATATTCCATTTACTCATTTAATAAAAATTTACCATAAATACCCTAAGGTTAAATATTAATATTAAATATTAGTAAAAATGTGAAATTATAGTTTCTTCACTTGGTTTTTCAACTTCCAAAAGGAAGTTTTACATAAATGCATTTTATTATATTAAAAGTGATTTACCTTATTTAAAATTCCTTCCCCCTTGATTTACCATAAAACTTCTCTACTATGGATTTTAAATTCTTTGTTTTTCCAGCTTTGTTTAACTTAATTGACAAATTAAAAAAATATGTATTTAGGGTGTACAACATGGTATTTTGATATATGTATATATTGTGAAATAATTACCAAGTTAATTAACATATCTATCACTCCATATAGATAACTCTTTTTTGGTGAGAATAATTAAGATCCACTCTGTTAGCAAATTTCAAGCATATAATACAGTATTATTAACTATATACACTGTACTGTACATTATTTATTCATCCTGCATAACTGAAATTTTATACCCTTTTATCAAAATTTCCCCATTTCTCCCACCCCTCAAACCCTGGTAACCACTCTTCTACTCTCTGCTTCTGAGCTTGACTCTGTTAGACTCCACACATAAGTGAAATAATGCATTATTTCTGTGTCTGGCTTATTTCATTTAGCATTACGTCCTCCAGGTTCACCCATGTTGTCAAAAATGGCAAGATTTTCTTCTTTGTAAAGGCTGAATAATATTCCATTTTATTTGTATACCACATTTCTTTTGTTCATTCATCCAATGATGAATACTTAAGTTGTCTCCTATCTTAGCTATTGTAAATAATGCTTAATGAACATAGGAGGGCAAATATTTCTTTGACATGCTGATTTCATTTCCTTTAGATGTACTATGAATTTTATTATCTTTTTAAATAGAAATTTATTTATGCATTTATGAAAGAAAGTATTAAGTATTTATGAAAAGTAAATTACCTAAAAGATTTAACTGTTAAAAGATACTATTTCACTTATTGTGATGGTTAATTTTATGTGTTAACTTTACTAGGCCTGGTAACCACCCTTCTAGGCCACAGGGTGCCCAGATATTTGGTTAAACATGACTTCTGAGTGTGTCTATAAGAGTGTTTCTGGATGAAATTAGTATTTTAATAGGTAGAATGAGTAAAGCAGATTGCCCTCCCCAACGTGTGTGGTGTCATCCAATCTCTTGAGTGTGGGAATAGAACAAAAAGCAAAGAAAGGGAGAATTTCTCTCCCTCTCTCTCTCATTGCTTGAGTCTTTACTGGCCTACCGAATGAGACTTAAATTATCAGCTCTCCTGGTTTTCAGGCCTTCAGGCTCTGCATGGAACTTATACACCATCAGCTCTCTATATCATATACCATTGATACAGAGTATAAATTAGTAGAAAATTTTTTGGCAGAAGACCAATATCTATAAAAATGTTAAATGTGAGTTTAAAGAAGAATGTGTCTGGAGTTTCCACTGTAATGCAGCAGAAATGAATGAGAATAGTATCCATGAGGATGCGGGTTCAAATCCTGGCCTCACTCAGTGAGTTAAGGATCCAGCATTGCCATGAGCTGTGGTGTAGGTCACAGATGCGGTTCAGATCCCATGTTGCTGTAGCTTTGGCATAGGTCGACAACTGTAGCTCCAATTCGACCCCTAGCCTGGGAACCTCCATGTGCCACATGTGTGGCCCTAAAAAAAAAAAAAAAGAACGTGTCTGAGATCTCTGAGAGCTTCTCTGTATCATTTGCTTGTGGAAGTGGTTATTAAGTATTCTCATGTGATGAGGCTTGTAGCCCCTCCTGGTGTTTACCACTGATACTGATGATAAGTTAGTTTGATATTTGACATAGTATCCAAACAATAAATGTTTTCTGGAAGAGTTTGTTAGAATTGGTATTATTTTATTCTTCAATGTTTGGTAGAATTACCAAGTGAAACATTCTGGGCAATGCATATTCATTTTTGGAAGCTTTTAAATTACTTTATTTCTTTAATAGATATAAGGATAATCATGTTATCTATATCTCCTTGAGTGAATTTTCATAGTTTGTGTCTTTCAAGGAATTGGTACATTTCATTTAAGAACAAATTTATGGGCATAGTGTTGTTCATAGCACACACTTGTTATTCTCTTTTTTTAACTCAATGCATTTTATTACATTTATAGTTGTACAAGGATCATTACAACCCAATTGTATAGCATTTCCATCCCTAACCCCCAGACCATCCCTCCCCACAAACATGTTCCCTTCAGTAACCAAAAGTTTTTTAAAGTCTGTGACTCAGTATCTGTTCTGCAAAGAAGTTCATTGTATCCTATTTTTAGATTCCACATATAAATGATAGCATATGATGTCTGAGTCTCACTCCCTGACTAACTTCACTTAACATGATATCTAGGTCCATCCATGTTGCTGCGAATGCCATTATTTCTTTACTTTCTATGGCTGATTAATATTCCATTGTGTATATGTACCACATCTTCTTTATCCACTCCTCTGTCTATGGAAAGTTAGGTTGCTTCCATGTCTTGGCTATTGTATATAGTGCTGCAATGAACGTTGGAGTACATGTATCTTTGTTTTTATTTATTTATTTATTTATTTTAAATGATTTTTATTCTTTCCATCATAGCTGGTTTACAGTATTTTATCAACTTTCTATTGTACAGCAAGGTAAGCCAGTCTCTCTCTCTCACACACACACACACACACATATGCATTCTTTTTCTCACATTATCATGCTCCATAAGTGACTAGATATAGTTCCCAGTGCTATACAGCAGGATCTCATTGCTTATCCATTCCAAAGGCAATAGTTTGCATCTATTAACCCCAAATTTCCAGTCCATCACACTCCCTCCACCTTCCCCTCCCTCTTGTAAATCACAAATCTGTTCTCCAAGTCCATGATTTTCATTTCTGTGGAAAGGTTCATTTGTGCCATATATTAGATTCCAGATATAAGTGATATCATATGGTATTTGTCTTTCTCTTTCTGACTTACCCCACTTAGTATGAGAGTCTCTAGTTCCATTGATGTTGCCACAAATGGCATTATTTTGTTCTTCTTTATGGCTGAATAGTATTCCATTATGTATATATACCACATCTTCTTAATCCATTCGTCTGTTAGTGGCCATTTAGGTTGTTTCCATGTCTTGGCTATTGTGAAGGGTGCTGCAATGAACGTGCGGGTGCATGTGTCTTTTTCAAGGAAAGTTTTGTCTGGATATATGCTCAAGAGTGGGATTGCTGGGTCATATGGTAGTTCTACATTTAGTTTCCTGGGGTACCTCCATACTGTTTTCCATAGTGGTTGCACCAATTTACATTCCCACCAACAGTGCAGGAGGGTTCCCTTTTTTCCTCATCCTCTCCAGTATTTGTTATTTGTTGGAGTATATGTATTTTTTTGAGTCATGGTTTTCTCTGGATAGATGGCCAGGAGTGGGATTTCTGGATCAAATGGTAGTTCTATTTTTCAGGGGTTTTTTTGTGGAATCTTCATACTCTCTTCCATAGTGGTTGCACCAATTTACATTCCCACCAACAGTGTAATAGGGATCCCTTTTCTCCACATCCTCTCCAGCATTTATTGTTTGTAAATTTTTTGATCATGGCCTTTCTGGCTGGTGTAAGTGGTGCCTCATAGTAGTTTTGATTTGTATTTTTCTAATAATTAGTGATGTTGAACATCTTTTCATGTGTTTGTTGGCCATCTGTATGTCTTCTTTGGAGAACTGTCTTTTTAGCTCTTCTGCCCATTTTTTTGATTGGGTTGTTTGTTTTTTTGATGTTGAGCGGTAGGAGGTGTTTATAAATTTTTGAGATTAATCCCTTGTCAGTTGCTTCATTTGCAAATATTTTCTTCCTTTCTGTGTGTTGTCTTTTCATTTTGTCTAGGGTTTCTTTTGCTGTGCAGAAACTTTTAAATTTAATTAGGTCCCATTTGTTTATTTTTGTTGTTATTATCATTACTCTAGGAAGTGGATCTGAGAAGATATTGCTGTGGTTTATGTCAGAGAGTGTTCAGCCTGTGTTTTCCTCTATCCTTGTTACCCTCTTAATGTCCATAGAATCAGTAGTAATAGTAATAACTCTTCTTTCATTCCTAATGTAGATATATTGTATTTTCTCTTTTTTCATGATTTACTTTGTTAGAAGTTCATCAGTTTTATTTATCTTTTCAAAGCATAATCTTTAGGTTTCAATGCTTTTTCATTACCTCCTGTATTTAATTTTATAGATTTCTGTTCCATTTTTAAAATATTTCCTTTTTCTTCTTTTTAATGTTTAATTAGTTCTTATTTCTTTAGTTTCCCAAAAGGAAAGCTTGGATAATTCATTTTAGATCTTTATTATTTCTTCATATTTTATTTAATGCTATAAATTCCCTCTAAATTTTACTTAGATGTGTTTCACAAATATTGATAAATTGTATCTTCATCTAGTGCAAAGTACATTTACATTGAACTTAAGATTCTCCTTTGACTCATGGGTTATGAATAAGTGTCTTATTTAATTTCCAGATTTGGTTGTTTCCTAGCTATCTTTCTGTTATTGATTTCCGGTTTAATTCCATTGTCTAAGGACATACTTTGTATGATTTCTATTCTTTTAAATTTCTTAAGATGTGCTTAATGGTTCAAAATGTGGTCTATTTTGGTGAATGTTTCCTGCACATTGGGAAGAATATTTATTCTTCTGTTGTTGGCTGGAGTATTCTATATATGTTAAATTAGGTCAAGTTGATTGATTGTGCTGCTCAGGTCATCTATATCTTTATTGATTTTTCTGCCAGATAGACTTAATTATTGACAGAGACATGCTGAAGTATCCAATTATAATAATGGATTTGTTTAATTTTTCTTTTTTTCTTTCCTTATGTATTTTGATGCTCCCTTATTAAATGCATACATGTTTAGCACTATCATGTCTTCTTGGTAAATTGATACCTTTATCACTACATGACATTCCTCTTTCTCCTTGATAATTTTAATTGCTCTAAAGTTTGCTTTGTCTGAAATTAATATAGCTACTCAAACTTTCTTTTGTTTAGTGATGCATAAAATATTTTTTCCATTTATTTACTCAATCTATCTGAGTCTTTACATTTAAAATGGATTTCTTTGAGACAGCTTTTACGTGGGTCTTATAATTTTTTGCTATATTTTTTGACAATTTCTATCTTTTAAATAATTTGTTTAGGTCGTTCAAATTAAAGAAGATTACTGAAATAGTTGGATTAAAATAACTATCTTGTATTTACTTTCCTATCCATTGCATTTTTCTTCATTTCTTTTTTTCTCTTTGTTCTGCCTCTCTGGTTGTAATTGGTCTTTTTACATTATTTCATTTAACTTTTCTTGTGGTGCATCATTTATACTTTTTAAAAAATATTTTAATGGTTGTATTATGGTTTATAATGTATGTCTTAAAGAACCTAAATCAACTTTCAAATAGCATACCATTTCACAATTAATGCAGTTCCCTTATAACAATCTATTCTCAATTTCTCTCTACTGTCCCTTGTGCTATTGCTGTCATTCATTTTACTTGTCTATATACTATCATTATCTATTATTTCTACTATTACCTTTTAAAAACCATCTATATTTTAGATCAATTAAGAATAAGGAAATTTACTCATTTTATTTTACCTTAATTTCTTTATTCCTTCACCAATGTGCATTTATTATTCATGTAGATCCAAGTTTTTTACTATTTGTGGTAACTTCTGGAAATTGGGATTAACTCCTATTACCTCAAATTGGATCTAATGTGGAAACTAAAGATGTCACAGGTGCATAAAGTACAAATTAATATGTTTACTATTCATACACTGGAACTTTCTGAAGACAGTAAGGTAAGCACCCAAGCTAGTCTAAAATGGCTTTCAGTGAAAGGAGGAGCAAGTGACTTGGTGTTTTACTGTGTTTAGGGAGTGGGACCAGATGAGGGTTCTCACAAGTGAGCTGGGGGGTTTACATAGTTTGAACATCCTCACAGGCACCAAGACACCACAGTGCAGAGCACTCAGACATTCTTACCTGTTTGCCCAGATGCAGGGCAAGAGGAAAAAGGAGGTGGGTGGTACCTAAATACTCCCAGAAATCAAACATCAAAAATGAAGTCAGATTCTTTTTTTTTTTTTTTGGCTTTTTTAGGGCTGCACCCATGGCATATGGAAGTTCCCAGGCTAGGGGTCTAATCGGAGCTACAGCTGCTGGCCTACGCCACAGCCACAGCAACATGGGGTCTGAGCTGCATCTGTGACCTACACCACAGTTCAGGGCAATACCAGCTCCTTAACCCACTGAGTGAGGCCAGGGTTGGAAACTGCGTCCCCATGGATACTAGTCAGATTCGTTTCTGCTGAGCCATGATGGGAACTCCCAAATTCTTTCTTACAGTTCTCCTCTGATATTCTAGTCATGACTGAAATATGCCATATTGTATTTACTTGAATTCAAACCTGTTTAAGTAAGCATCATGACACTTTATGGGACTTGTGGCCTGAGGCCAGTAAATTATCAAGTCACTCTTTTAACTTCTCAAAATATACAACATTGAGTTTTTGAATGAGGCATTCTACAGAACTTTTACCTTCCTTCAATGATGTCTGGAGATTCTGATGGGAATTAGAAAAGTTTGGGGATAGCCTTGTATTATGACTCCACTATGTACAGACAAATATGTAAACTTGATTTGTATTTTGAGTACCTATCTTCTGTAAGGCAAAAAAAAAAAAATGTTCAGAGTTCCTAAGAGTTCCAGGGAGGGCAACAATGGACAAGGAATTATTGTTTCCATTGCTCAGATCAGACGGCCAGCAAATGACTGCCTGAAGTTTGGCCAACTATCCTGAATTTTAGTTCCCTTCCTTGATTAGTGATTTCTCAGTATTGGGATGGACATCAACTCTCCAGAAGGCACCATCACATGCAGTTGTAGCAATACCATCATGAAGCCTACAGACTCCATTTTCTAATCATTGAGTGGTTCCCAAGGGGGTCTCCAAGTGGGCAATGGGTTCTAAGAGAAGTGAACACCCTCCTGGCACCACTGGATCCATCAAGGGACTCAGGAGAAGAGAATTATTTCTTTTTGTAGGTGTGATGCACCAGAGGGCTCAGGTTTGGATCTATCATGTAAGTACCATTTTATTTGAGTAAGAGGACCTCTGTGGCCATATAAGGCCTTCAGGTTTCCTATATCCATGAATCGAGGCATAATGGGCAACTAGATACAGAAATTCATGGATGTAGTTCTGTGACACCCTCCATTTCCAAAAAGGCTCCATATTTGACCAATAGTAGTCACATTAAGCCCATATAGTATGGGCTGGAGAAGAGCAGATTTTTTGGTACCAGAAATGTGTGGGCAACTAATGGCCATCATGGTTAGAGAATCCAGAAGGCATGAAAGGAAGGTATACAGCCTCTAGTGAAGGATTTGCTGCAACCACTAATGGGAATACCTGTTGTATTGCTATTTGTACAGAGCCTAGATCTTTTTATTATAAAGGTTCCATACAAAGTGAGCTTATTTGTAAATAAGAGAGCAAATTAGCTTAGGTAAAATGTGTAAATGAGAAATCTGTTCTAGAACCCAAAAAGGTCTAAAAATATTGTGTTTGTCTTAACATTGTGAGTGCTGAGAGTGTCAATAACTGTTTTTTGACAATGTCAGAGACAGAGCAGCCCTCAGCTTACCAGTTAATTTTTAAGAATTTAACTTAAGCAGTAAGACTCTGTACTACATGTGGGACAACGACCCACATCCTTTTTTGTCTCCCTTCATGAATGTTTTATGTCAAATGATAATCCTTGGAAGAAGATGAGCTCAATGCAATGTATGATCTTAGAGAATGTTGGATGTAGTATCTTGCATGCTGTGGTATGCAGAATAAAGTCTTCTCTAAAAACGTCCATGCACTAATCCCTAGAACTTGTAAATACATTATTTTATATGGCAAAAGAGACTTGGCAGGTGTGATATGAGTTACAGATATTGAGATAGGGAGGTCATCCTGGATTATTCATTTAGGTAGGCTCACTCTAATCACAAAGTATTTATAAGTAAAAAAGTGAAGTAGGAGAATCAGAGTCGGAGAAGTTGTGATAACAGAGGCAGCAGTTTGAGTGATGCTCTTTCTGGCTTTAAAGGTAGAATGAGCCAAGAAATGTGGGCTGCCCCTAGAATCTGAAAAAGGCAAAGAACAAAATAAAACAATTCACCCCACAGATTATACATTTTGGAGATGAAAATATGAGATATGTTTTGGAAGTCTGACTTCCATAACTGTTAGGTAATAAAGTATTATTTTAAACTACTAAGTTTGTAATAATTTGTTATAGCGGTAATGGGAAATGATATGCCTGCAAAGATTGTGTGTGGTGCAAAGATATTAAGATGCCCCTTGGGTATTTGTATTGTGTTCATTTGAAGGTAAAGGCGAACTGTAGCTGAAATTTGTTAGAATAGGCACTGAACAGACTATATTAGCCAAATCTAAAACTGCAAAGTATTTACCATGTTTTGATTGGATGGAGTCACTAATTTCAATAATATTGGAAGTTGGGGACTTATCAGGTGGGTTGTGGTAATTCACCAAGATGTACAATTTTTATTTTCCATGTTTAAGAACAGGCCAACCTGGGCTGTAAAACAGAGAAACAGTGGAGATAACGACTCCTTCTCAAAATACGTGTTGTATAATGAATTTCAGTCCTGAAGATCCTGCACAGCTCAAAGTACAACCCTGCCAGCAGATAGTAACAATTCAAAAAGCATGCTAGCCAGCAGACAACAGAGCCAGTTAGCAAGACAAAGTAAGAGAAGAAATACCTAGTAATGGTAGTATTAGTAGAAGATGACTACTTCTAGATACCCTTCTCACAATGCCAATTATTTTGGTCATCTTGAAGAATCAGGGTGGACTCATTCCACCCAAGATTGGTTTGGACTTTGAGACTTAAGATGCCACATATGCACCAAGAGGGTATTAAGAGATTTTTTTTTAAACTCAAACAATGAACTTTCATGGAAGAATAGGGCAGGCTTCAATGTAGTCTGAAAACGCCTTGAGGGAGAAAAGATAAGAGGCTGACTTTGGCTTTTATTGTGGTGAAAGTGTGAGACTGGGGTGAGGATCCCCTGCATGGTTTAAACTTCTTACTGGCATAAAATGAAGGAGCTCCTAGGCTTAGCACACTTTGCCCAGATGTGGGGCAAGAGAGGAAGAGGTAGGGGTGGAGCTTGAAAACTGTAAGCAGTCAAGCATCAGACTTTATTACAGTAAGCATACTATATTTACATCTTAACATTTAGAAGTCTGATTTATTTGAGATCAGCTTTGTTGTACACACACATAACCTGTTTGTAGCTCTTTGCCTGGGCTACATGATGCTTCCCAAGATAGGTAGTCAAAGAATTAATTACACTTGTCTAAAACCTGTGAGAATATATATGTGCGTTTGTGTATGCGTGTGTGTTTCTACATGTGTGTAAAGCTTGACATTCTAGCACAAACAATATAAATTATTCCTCCCGCACCTTGCTTATAATGGGTCTCCCTAACTTGTATACTCGAATTGACACATTAACAAGCTGTCACAGCTAAACGAGTCATTCAAAAAGAGTAAAATTATTTAATTAAGATCAATTTTTGGAATCTTTGGCCATCTGGAGATGCTCCAGAACCTTAGAATAAAAGGAGATTTACAGAATCACAACCACCCACTCTGCTACAACCCACACCTGTGCATAGGATTATACAAGTATCTAGTGTCTGTGCAAAGCTTTCATTAGGGTTCAAACGTGGAAAATAAAAAGCAGGTGCCAACCTGGAAAGGTGGAAGTTAGTCCACCTTGAGAAAAAAAAGGAGTAAGAAAGACATATGAGCAAGGAGGCTTCTTTTGACCTATGCCTGACAAAGGAAGGACATCAAAGACCCATGTTAAGTGTACAAGAATGCTTGTCTTAGTTTGGTCTGCTATAATAAAATACCATAGAATAGGTGGCTTAAACAACAGATATTTATTTCTCACAGTTCTGAAGACAGGGAAGTACAAGATCAAGGTGCTGGCAGATTCAGTTCCTTTTGAGAGCCCTCTTCCTAGTTTGTAGGCAGCTGCCTTCTTGATATATGCTTGCATGGTTTCCTTGGTGCATGCACATGAAGAGAGAAGGAGAGAGATCATCTCTCTTTCTCTCCTTACAAAGACACTAATCTTACTACAAGGGCCCCAACCCTCATGACCTCATCTAAACCTAGTCACCTCCCAAAGGCTCCACACCAAATACCATCACAGTGGGGATTAGTGCAAAACATGAATTTAGTGGGGGTGGGAGGGGTGGGAAATACATTTAGTCCATAACATTCTATACCTGGCCTGCCAAAATTCATGTCCTTCTCACATGTAAAATACTTTCATTCTATCCCGACAGACCCAAAGTCTTAACCCATTCCAGTATCAATTCAAGTTTGAGGTCTGAAGGCTCATCTAAATATTAAGTCAAATATGGATGAGACTCAAGATATGATTCATATTGATGAAAATGCCTTTTCAGCTGTGAACTTGTGAAACCAGACAAATTATGTGCTTCCAAATTACAATGGTGTCGTGAACATAGGATAGATATTTCCATTCCAAAAGGAAGAAATAGGAAAGAAGGAATGGGTAATAGGTCCCAAGCAAGTCTAAAATCCTGCAAGGCAAATATGATTAGATCTTAAGGCAGGATAATAATCCTTTTTGGTTCAATATTCTGCCCTCCAGGCCCACAGGGGAGGCACATCACCCCTATGACTCATTGGGGAGGCACAACCACTTCAGTTAGGTAGGCTACAGCCCACATGTCTCTCTATGAAGGTCCAACCCATGCTACAGCTCTCTGCAGTCATCCTGCCCTTTGAAACCAAGACAGAGGTAGCTTTGTACTCCAGGTCTGTGCACTCTGGGCCTATGGTAGGAGTAGAAGCCCTGATGATCTTGATGATCTATGAATTCCCTTTAGGATCCTTTTTCCTTCAGTTTTTAGTGAAGGCCCACTTGCTGGCTTGTGGACAGCCACCTTCTTTTTGATTGATTGATTGATTGATTGACTGAGGTATAGTTGATTTTCAATAAGTGCTGGTTTCAGCTATACAGCGGTGATTCGATTATACATTTATACACACACACAAACACACACATTCTTTTCCATCATTGGTTATTATAAGATATTAAATATAGTTCCCTGTGCTATACAGTAAATCCTTGTTTTATTGTCCACTTTATATATGGTACTGTACATCTGTTAATCCCATGATACCAATTTTTCCTCCCCCCTTCCACTTTGGTAACTATAAGTTTGTTTTCTATGTCTATGAATCTGTTTCAGACAGCCACTTTCTTGATGTGTGTTCACATGACCCTTACTCAGAGCATGTGTATGGACAGTGTGTGGAGAAGTGTGCCTCTTCTTATAAGGGCACTCTCACATTCATGAAGGCTTCATCTTCATGACCTCATCTAAATCTAATTATTTCCCAAAGGCCCCACATCCAAATACTATCACAATGTAGATTATGGCTATAATGCATGAATTTGGGGAGGACACAAACATTCACTACATAGCAATGTCTCAGAACCTAGAATTAGAGCTGAATCAAGAGCGGGGAAGCCAGAGACAATACGAGATGCACTGGGCATGCCTGTGAGTATCAATGATGTGAGCAGGGAGGAGAAAATAAGGCAGTCCAATGAGCTATCTGATTCTATCCATATGGTCAATCTTTTTGTGAGTCCTCACGTTAGAGTCCCCTCCACCTGTAGCATGGCTGGAGGTTCAAATTTATGAGGATCAGTGCATTGCTGCAGTAAAGGACACAGTAAAAATTCCTTCCTCCTTCATTCTAAGAGGAGAGAATTAATAAATGCCTGCCAGTATGAATCTTCACACTTAAGCTATATGTCCACTTTTCCATAATCATGAGGCTGTCAGATTTTTAAATAACCTCATCTCTAATTTCTACTTGAAGGATTTAACTATAAATTTAAGCAATGGCACAAGCATTGACTTACCTCCTAGTGTATCAACCAGCAACTCAGAAGAGCACTATAGTGCAAAGCATCGGTTTTAGAATTAGACATATCTTAGTCTGAATCCCGCTTCAGCCATTTTCCAGCTATGCACCCTTGTGCAATTTCAATTTTCCAACCAGTTTCATCAGTAAAGTGGCAAGTAAAGTGTAGGAGCAGATTTAAAATCCACATTTGAGGATGCAGGAAAAAAAGCAATTATCATATAGAAAAAAGAAAAGCATATATTAATGGGAATTGAAGAAATTAAACAATATGTTGCAAAAAGTAGATAGGTGAAATGGTTGACAAGAGCAATGATCATAAGGGAGAACAAGGATAGGGTCTTAATTAGGGATGTTCTTGAGGAGGATCCACACTAGCTGCAACTGGAGGAATACTTCAAAGTGTACATGAAGAACATGTGACCAAGTCAGAAAAATTTGTGAGCCTGCAGATCATAACTAAAGATTCTAGGGAAAAATATTAATTAAAGAGCCACTCGATCATGTATCTAAAAAAATCCTTATGTGTAACCCTATATTAAATCAAGTGAAAAAAACAATAGATTATCTGAAAATAATTTAAGATATTTTAGGCAATCAGTAACAAAAATTTCACTCAAGTTGGCTTAAAGCATGAGGAGAGTATTATCTTAAATAATAGTAAGTCCAGAGGTTAGGAAACATTCAGATTTGGTTGCTCCAATGGCTTGATAAAATCATAAAAGACAAGGTTCCTGAAATCCTTCTCCCCTGCTCTCCACCATATCTACCTGGGTTGCAAAGTGACTGATAGTAGTAATAAGAGCAATATTTAACATAAAACAGGAGTTGAAGGCCAGATTTTAATGGTTAACTTTAAAAAATTATTTTGGAGTATAGGTAACTTATAATGTTGAATTAGTTTCAGATGTACAACAAGGTGAATCAGTTAAACATATTACACACACATATGTGTGTGTGTGTGCATCTTCATTCTTTCTTCCCATATAGGTTATTATAAACTATTGAGTAGATTTCCCTGTCCCATACAGTAGGTTCTTATTAATCATCTACTATATACAGTAGTGCTATTCCCATCCTCCCAATTCCTCCCTCCACAACAGTTTCCCCCATAATGGCTACTTTTTTTAATTAAAATTTTATTTTTAGATGTAGATGCATTTGTAAGAAATAATGCAGAAAGATCCTGTATTCCCGTTGCCCAATTTCTCTCAATGGTAACATCTTGCAAAACTATAGTACTATATCACAACAAGGATGTTGGCACTGATGCAATCCACCGATCTTTTTTCTTTTTCTGCCATACCTGCAGCATATGGAAGTTTCCAAGCCAGGGATCAAATCTGAGCTGCAGCTGTGACCTATGCCACAGCTATGGCAATGCCAGATCCTTAACCCACTGTGCTACAGTGGGAACACCCAACCCACTTACCTTAACACATTTTCCCAGTTTTACATCTACTCATGTGTGTGTGTCTATTGATTTCTTTTCAATTTCGTGAGTTCATGGGTCCAACAACAGTCAAGCTACAAAGTATTTCCATTATCACAGGAATCCCACGTGTTGCCCTGCTTTTTAAAATTTTTTTATATTTATTTATTTAATTAATTAATTTTTTTATTGTTATTTCCCCAATACAATTTTTTTTCTACTGTACAGCATGGCGATCCAGTTACACATACATGTATATATTTTTTCTCACATTATCATGCTCCATCATAAGTGCCATTTGCAGCAACATGGATAGAACTAGAGACTCTCATACTGAGTGAAGCAAGTCAGAAAGAGAAAGACAAATACCATATGATATCACTTGTATCTGGAATCTAATATACGGCAGAAACAAACCTTTCCACAGAAAAGAAAATCATGTTGCCCTTTTATAGCCACACTTACCCTGTCCCCCACCCTACCCATGACCACTGGCGACCACTAATCTGCTCTCCATTTCTATAACTTTGTCATTTCAACTTTTGTAACTTCAAGAACATTATATAAATGAAATCATACAGTATATTACCTTTTGAGACTGGTTATTACTTTGAGTATAAAGTCTTTAGGTAAATCCAAGTTGTTGTATATATAAACAGTTCATTCCTTTTTTTACAGACTAGTATTATATTATATAATACTAATTATATTAGTATTATATTTTTATACAGACTAGTATTTGTTTACTGTGGCATTTACCTACCCTAGGACATTTTGGTTATCCCCAATTTTTTGCTATTACAAATAAAGTGACTATAAATAAGTGTGTTCAGATTTTTGTGTGAACATGAATTTATCCCTATCTGGAATAAATACCCAGGTGTGCATTTGCTGTGCCTATGGTAACTACATGTTCTGTGTTTTTTGTTTGTTTGTTTGTTTGTTTTGTTTTGTTTTTTGTTTTTTTTAAAGAGACTGCCAAACTTTTTTTAAAATGATTTATATTTTTCCATTATAGCTGGTTTACAGTATTCTATCAATTTTCTAATGTACAGCAAGGTGACCCAGTCACACATACATATATATATTCCTTTTCTCACATTATCACGCTCCATCATAAGTGAATAGATATTGTTTTTCAAGATTAGCTATTCCATTTTACATTCCATTCTCACCAGCGATGTATGAGTAATTCAGCTTCTCTGCCTCCTTGTTAACATTTGTTGATGTCACTATTTTTTATTTTAGCCATTCAGAAAGATGTGTAGTGATATCTTGCTGTGGTTTTAATTTTCATTTCTCTAGTGGCTAACAAAGCTAACACCTTGTCACATGTTTATTTGCCATCCATATATCATCTTCAGCGAAATGTCTGTTCATGTCCTTTGCCCATTTTTACTGTTGATTTTGAGGTACAAGTCCTTTGTCAGATATGTGCTTTTCTCCCAGCCTGTAGCTTTCTTTTATCCTCATCACAGCCTCCTTTATAGAGCTAAAACTTTCAATTTTGATTTTTTTTTAATCTTTAGGGCCGCATTTGGGGCATATGGAAGTTCCCAGGTTAGGGGTTGAATTGGAGCTGCAGCTGCCGGCCTACACCACAGCCATAGCGATGTGGGATCCAAGCCGTGTCTATGACCACAGCTCAAGGCAATGCCAGATCCTTAACCCACTGAGCAAGGCCAGGGATCAAATTCATATCCTCACGGATACTAGATGGGTTCATAACATGCTGAGCCACAACAGGAACTCCTGATTTTAAATGTTGAACCAGTCTTACATTCTGGGTTAACCTTCACTTGTTCACGACATATCACCCTTTTTATATAATAGTAGATTTAACTTGACTATATCTTGTCAAGGACTTTTTATTTATGCTAATGAGTAATATTGATCTGTAGTTTACTTTTTAACGTCTTTGTTAATTTTATTATCAGAATAATGATGACCTCATAAAATGAATTAGGATGTGTTCCTTCATTTTCTCATAAAGTTTTTGTATGCTTGGTATTAATTTTTGCTGTGTATTGATTGAATTCACCAGTGAAATTCTGTGCAAAATATTGTGGACTGCCTAAGAATTGTTCTGTGGAGAGTGTTCATGGTTGGTATCAGATTTTTCAAAGGGTTTCTTCTGTGTTCTCCGAATTGTGAAGAGCTACTAGCTATTTACAGATTTATAGTATAAATTGCTGGTTGTGGCATATGTTCTTGGCTTGTTAATTTTATCGAGTAAGTAATATACATGTTTACTCTGAAATATGTATTTTTAAAAGTCCTAAAACAAATTCTCTGGAGGCCTTCTCCAGGTATGTGGAAGTTAGCTTCAGTCATGCTCCAAATTCTTTCCTCTTTCCTGGAAAATATTGTTTCAATGCCTATCAAGGGCAGCTGCGGAAAGGGAAAATCATGCCACTGTAAGAAAGAACAACCTGATCTTGGGCGTGGTGTGCTATTTTGGTGGGATTCTGTTTGAGCATGTAGTGGAGCTGATTACAATAAAAAGTAAAAAAAAAAAAGAAACCTTTTTCTAGAATCCTGAAACAACTTACTTCTCCTCTCCTAATGGTACCCTCAAATCAGAGCTCATTTGTCTACTACATGAGGCATTGATATCTAGAGCACTGAGGGTTGAGGAGAGGTTGTTTCTCCCTAACTCCTATATGGAATGGTCATACTCAGGGGGAGAACTGAAATCTGTGGCGGAAAAAAAACACTGTCCACTGGTCACAGTCCTATTCCATCAATGACTCAGGAACAGGCATTACTACCCCTAGATGGTGGAGGTATATAGCCCCATATGGCTAAGTAAAGTGGTAGCTCCCTATGGTTAATTCCCCACCCTCATCAATCCTGACAAGCACCATCCCACATGAAGTTGCTGCCTGTATTGATAGACACTACAAATATGATGAAGCAGAAATAAGCAAGCATGCCAGCATTTATTATAAAACAACCAACGGAACAGAAGAAAAGAGGGGAATATGGCAATAGAGCTGTATTTACATCCATTCATGGGTCTGTTTTTGCAGCATGCATGGTTTCAGACCATGAAATTTTTATGTGTATTATATCCTTTCCTACAAAGAAAGGCAGAAGGTCAGCTGTTCCAGGAAGAATCTTGACATCAAAAGAACTGGGGATTCTCCTGGTTTGTCAGAAAGGGGAGACAGATTGGAAGGGAGAAATCAGAGAGTTAGACGTTCAGCCATAGCTCTCACCCAAAGCATCTTGTGAAGCAATCCAAGGTTCTCCAGAATGGAGTCTTACAAGTATCATGGGGAGCAGCAGGTTGACTTGACAAGCCACTGATTTTTTTTTGTCTTTTCTAGGGCTGCACCTGTGACATATGGAGGTTCCAAGGCCAAGGGTCTAATCAGAGCTGTAGCCGCCGGCCTATGCCAGAGCCACAGCAATGCGGGATCCAAGCTGCATCTGCGACCTATACCACAGCTCACAGCTCACAGCAACGCCAGATCCTTAACCCACTGAGCAAGGCCAGGGATCGAACCTGAAACCTCATGGTTGGATTTGTTAACTGCTGAGCCATGACGGGAACTCCAACAAGCCACTGATTTTGGATTGGTTCTGAATAATATCAATCAAAAACAACAAAAGTCACAGGTTCCTGTCTGGGTCATTGACAGCCTGCACAAAGAAAGGACATATTCTCACTCTAAGAGTCCCTATAAGCCCTGTCATTTGTCTCTTCGCTCAGCCCTGGGGAAGACTCCCAGGGTGCTTTCTTAAGTGATGTCCCAATGCTTATATAGCGCATGGTCTAAGGTGAAGTCTGTGATGGGCATTAAGATACAGACATTTGTCCCTTTCTTGACCCCCCATTAGATCCTTGAGCTAGGAGACCCTTTTCACCCCACCCTGTTGGAGCCTGTGTTACTTTCATTTGGATATTATCTTTAGAAAACACAGTCTGACAAGTAGGTAAACTCATTGAGTCTAAATCTCCTAAATGATGTAATTGCTGCATGTAATAGTTTCATCCTACTCTATACTCCTAAGTTAGTAGGAAAAATCCTCATGCTATTTCCATTTGCTCAGAATCTATCCTAAAAAATAAAGAGAAATGTCTTTATTAAAATATAAAAGATTTGTGTGACAGTTGCACGATCTACCCCAAAAGGTTTAAAAATGCTATGATAAAATAAACCATTGTTAGAAAGTGTTCAGTTAGGCAACCCAGAGCTCTTTGAATGATCCAAGATACCATTTCTAGATGTAGACAACCCTTCTTGTATTCACCCCTTCATTTGGTAAAAAATGTTTTTTGAGAGCTTACCATGTGGCAGTCTGTCATTGTGAAAGCCAAATAGTTGTTTCCTGTTGTATAAATTAAAATGTCTTAGATAATTGGGAAGATTGAACATTTTCCATCTATTTATTGAATTTCTTATTTTATCAATTATCTATTCTTTTTCCCTTCCTGGGCAGTAATACATATCTTTTTTTCCTATTTCATTTGTAAAGTGTTAGATACACCAGATAGCCTCTGTCTAAATGCTTCTTTTACTCTTAAATCTTGTCTGGTTCAGCAGATATCCTCTGATTGACTTACTGTCTCTTGGACAGTGAGTGCCAATCTTGTCCTATCTGACTGTCCTCTCTCTCTCTCTCTCTCTATTCCATTCTTTTCTGTTCACATAGTGACTCTCCACAATTTTAGAAACATATTTAGCCAGATCCCAAGATTCATCTTGTACTTAAAGAATCACATGCTGCTTTTCTTCAACAATAAAAATTAAAGAGGAAAGATGAAGAACAAATTTGTTCAGGTCTTTCTTTTATCCACTTTAGTATAAGTAAACAACTACAAAACTCAGGTTGCACAATATGAAATGAAAAAAAAAAATTCCATGAATAAGAATACTAAAACATCCTGTCCTCAGTTTAAAGAAAAAGGGCTCAGTTCATTATGCTCTTCTTTTATTTTTTCGCCTTTTTTTTTTAGGGCCTCACCTGCAGCATATGGAAGTTTCCAGGCTAAAGGTGGAATTGAGGCTGCAGCTGCCAGCCCAAACTACAGCCACAGCAATGCCAGATCTTAGCCATGTCTGTGACCTATACCACAGCTCATGGCAATGCTGGATCCTTAACTCACTGAGTGAGGCCAGGGATCAAACCCACATCCTCAAGGATACTAGTCCACAATGGGAACTTCCTCATTGTTCTTTTCTGTCCCCTTATTTTAACATGCAGGTGTATACCATGGAGGTCAATGAATTGTATGGATGTCCTCTCCCTCCAGCTCTTGAAACACAAGATGCTGATTAAGAGACACTTTTCCTTTAGTCCCATGTACTTCATTGCCCAATTTTACCTCCTATGTTATAGTTGAACTCTTAGAAGTCAAGAAAATGAAGTGGCAAAAAGTGTAAAATGAGTCTACTGGAAAGAACATTGGCATCAAAGTCAAGAAATCTAAGTTCCCAGGGTGTGACCAATCATGAATAGCACCTTGGATAAGACAGTATCACATCATCCAGCCCTTGCAACTCAAGAATTGGGTTGCCATACTTATACTGCCATTTGTAAACATGCATTCACCTAAGGCCTATTAGTATAATAAAAATGCAAGAAACAGAAGCAAAATCACACAAACATTGGGAAAATGATCAATAAGCCATTTTCAATCAATGGGGAAAGTAGGCAGTATTTCAGTAAATAGTTTTGTAACACCATTTAAGTATTTGGGGGAAAGCAAGGTAACTTTCTTTCCAAAACCATGAGATGAAACTGAATGTGCATTACAATCAAAATGTTGTTTAATTTCAATCAAAATGTTATTTAATATGGGAGTTCCCTGGTAGAACATTGGGTTAATGATGTGCTGTTTCACTGCAGTGGTTTGGGTCACTGCTCTGGTACGGTTTTGATCCCTGGGCCAGGAACTTCCACTTGCCGTGAGTGAGGACAAAAAAATTGTTTAATAATTAAAATCTCAGTTTTTATGGATGCACAGCAGAAAGGAGAGAAGAAACCGTATCAATATCTTGGTAGTGATTCATTTTTGGTATATGTCGGTGAGAGAGAATAGATCATTTGTGCCTTCCTATATAAACTTTTCTATAATTGTTAATAAAAGGAAAACTGAATTTTAACATCGTGGATAGGTAAAATAAAGGTTAACATCTTGGATAGGTAAAATAAAGGTAATTTAAAAAATTTTAAGCATATTTTACAGTTTTATAAAGAACTACCATCTCTTGCCTTCTTGACAAACAAGGAGTATCTTTGCTAAGCCATGGACACTAGAGAAAAATATGTAGGTAATCAAATCACTTGAATTCCACTGTTCAATAGTATTATTAACTTTTTTATTGTCTCATTGCTTCTCTGTATTGTGTGTGGGGGGGTATGTACCATAAGATTTTACACATTGAGATCTTAATGCATGTATAATATAAAAATAATTTTATAGGGTTCTTTGAAAGTATAATTCATTTACTTGCTCTCCTCCAGGCAAATCAAGTCTCTTCTGTGATACAATTCTATATATATATGGAAAAGAAATAAATGCTTTAGAAATTATGAGAGAACACATAAAGATGTAAACATAACTAGAATTTTCAATTCCCATCCAGTAATCTTCTTCTTAAGTGATACCTATTAGCAACTAGGTAACAATGGCAACCCTGGAGTGACTGTGAAACTTTTGAAGCTCGAAAAGGTGGGTATCTCCATCCATGCTAAGGTTGTGAAGTATAGTGGGCCCTTCAAGTTTTGGGAAGTTTTAATAAAGGCCTGAGGGCGCTGTGCTTTCACCACACATGTGGAATGCTGTTTAGAAACTTACTGTTTTGGAAAACATGTGGTTGTGAAGAGAAAGAATGAAAGTGTGGGGGATGAGGAACCTTTGATTTCTGAGTGGCTGCATGAACACCTATATAATCGAGAAGCAGCTATGCTGCATTCAGTTACTAAAAGAGATGGGGTTAAGATGGCAGAATAGAAGGACTGGAGCTCAACCTCTCTCCTAAAAACAACAAAATTCACAACTAAAGGCTGAGCAATCTTCAACAAAATGGACCGGAAACTTTCAAAAAGACATCGTACTCCAGAAGACAAAGAGAAGGCCACATCAAGAGGTAGGAGGGCCAATTACACGATATAAGCAACCCCATACCTCCTGGGTGGGAAGCCCCACAGACTAGAAACTAACTGGGTCAGAGGGACTCACCTACAGGAGTGAGAGTTCTGAGCCCCACATCAAACTCCCACCTGTGGGGATCTGGCACTGGGAGACAGAGCCCCTGGAGCACCTGGCATTGAAGGCCAGTGGGGCTTGTGTGGAGGAACTCCACGGGACTGGGGGAAATGTAGACCCCATTCTTAAAAGGCACACACAGACATTCACGTGCACTTGGTCCCAGGGCAAAGCAAAGTCTCCATAGGAACCAGGGGCAAACCTGACTGCGGTTCTTGGAGGACCTCCTGGGAAAACAGGGGTGAATGTGGCTTGTTGTGTGGGAAGGACCTTGGAAGCAAAGCTTTCGGGAATATTCAGCAGTGTGCCTTTCTCTGGAGGTGGCCTTTTTGGGAAAATCTGGCCCCACCCATCAGTCAGCACTGAGAAGCCCCAAGGCAAACAACAATCCAGGTGGGATCACGGCCCCACCCCTCAGTAATCAGGCTGCCTAAAGACCCCTCAGGCACACAGCCACCTCTAATCCCATCCGGAAACAAAGTGCCACCCACCATAGGGATTAGAATCAGCTCCACCTACCAGTGGGCAGGCATCAGCCCCTCCCATTAGGAAGCCTACAGCAAGCCCCCATACCCACTTCAGCCACAAGGGGGGCAAACACCAGAAGTAAGAGAGGCTACAACTCTATTATCTGTAAAAAGGTCACCATGCCAAAAACCTATCAAAATGAAAAGACACAGAACTATAACTCAGATGAGGGAGAAAGGCAAAACCCCAGAAAAACAGCTAAGTGATCAGGAGATTCTCAGCCTCCAGGAAAAAGACTCTAGACTGTTGGTGCTGAAGATGATGCAAGACATTGGAAATAAACTGGAGGCAAAGATGGATAACTTACAGGAAACACTGACCAAAGAGATACAAGATATAAAACTTAAACAAGAAGAGATGCAAAATACAATAACTGAAAGGAAAAATTCACTAGAAGCAGCCAACAGCAGAATACAAGAGGCAGAAGTACGAATAAGCGAGGTGGAGGACAGATTAGTGGAAATCATGGATGCGGAACAGAAAAGAGAAGAAAGATTGAAAACAAATGAAGAGAGTCCCAGAGAACTCTGGGACAACGTGAAACACACCAAAATCTGTATTATAGGGGTGCCAGAAGGAGAAGAGAGAGAGAAGGGGACAGAAAAACTATTCCAAGAGATAATAGCCAAAAACGTCCCTAACATGGGAAAGGAACCACTCACTCAAATCCAGGAAGCACAACGAGTACCATATAAAATAAACCCAAGGAAGAACACCCCAAGACACATATTAATCAAACTGACCAGAATTAAAGACAAGGAGAAAATCTTGAAAGCAGCTAGGGAAAAGAAACAAATAACATACAAGGGAACCCCAAAAAGGTTATTGGCAGATTTTTCAGCAGAAACTCTGCAGGCCGGAAGGGAGTGGCATGATATACTTAACGTGAGGAAAGGAAAAAAATCTCCAACCAAGATTCCTTTACCCAGCAAGGCTCTCATTCAGATTTGAAGGAGAAATCAAAAGCTTCACAGAGAAGCAAAAGCTAAGAGAATTCAGCAATACTAAGCCAGTCTTACAGCAAATACTAAAGGAACTTCTCTAGGCAGAAAAGGAAAGACAGCAACAGGAAACAAAAATACCACAAATGACAAGGCTCACCAGTAAAGGTATATATACAGTAAAGATACGAAATCATCCATGCACAATTATCCCACCAAAATCAGAAATCATGAGAAGAGGAGGGTACAAATGCAAGACACTGGAGATGAACTTGCAACTAAGAGACCAACAACTTAAAACAATCTCATATACATATAGACTCTTATATCAAAACTTCAGAATAAATGCAAACCAAAGATCTACAATTGATACACAAACAAATAAGAAAAATCAACTCAAATACAACACTAAAGATAGTCATCAAACCACAAGAGGAGAGAACAAAAGAAGAAGGGAAGAAAAAGAGCAACAAAAACAAATCCAAAGCAATTAACAAAATGGCAATAAGAACATATATATCAATAATTACCTTAAATGTTAGTGGACTAAACGCCCCAACCAAAAGACATAGACTGGCTCAATGGATACAAAAACAAGAGCCATATATACGCTGTCTTCAAGAGACCCACTTCACTTCTAGGGGCCCACACAATATGAAAGTGAGAGGATGGAAGAAAATATTCCATGCAAACATGAATCGAAAGAAAGCTGGGGTAGCAATACTCATAACAGACAAAATAGACTTTAAAATGAAGAATATTTTAAGGGACAAGGAAGGTCACTACACAATGATCAAAGGATCAATCCAAGAAGAAGATATAACAATTTTAAATATCTACGCACCCAACATAGGTTCACCGCAATATATAAGGCAACTGCTAACAACCTGAAAAGGACAAATCGACAATAACACAATCATAGTGGGGGACTTGAACACCCCACTTACAGCAATGGACAGATCAACCAGAGAGAAAATCAATAAGGAAACACAGGCCCTGAATGAAGCATTAGACCAGATGGATTTAATAGATATTTATAGGACATTCCATCCAAAAGCAACAGAATTCTCAGAATGCTCAAGTGCACATGGAACATTCTCTAAGATTGATCACATCCTGGGCTACAAATCCAACCTTGGTAACTTTAAGAACATTGAAATCATATCAAGCATCTTTTCCGACCACAACGCTATACGACTGGAAATCAACAACAAGAAAAAACCTTCAAAAACAACAAGCACGTGGAGACTGAACAACATGCTACTCAACAACCAATGGATCACTGGAGAAATCAAAAAGGAAATTAAAAAATACCTAGAAGCAAACGCCAACAAAGATACAACACTCCAAAACATATGGGATGCAGCAAAAGCCATTCTAAGAGGAAAGTTTATAGCGATACAAGCCCACCTCAGGAAACAAGAAAAAGCTCAAATAAACAAGCTAACTTTATATCTAAAGCAGCTTGAGAGAGAAGAACAGACAAGTTCTTAAGTTAGTAGAAGGAAAGAAATCATAAAGATCAGAGCAGAAATCAATGAAATAGAAATGAAGAAAACCACAGAAAAGATCAATGAAATGAAAAGCTGCTTCTTTGAAAAGATCAACAAAATTGATAAACCCTTAGCCAGGCTTATCAAGAAAAAAAGAGAGGACTCAAATCAATAAAATTAGAAATGAAAAAGGAGAAGTAACAATGGACATCACATAAATACAAAGGATCCTAAGAGACTACTATATGCAACTATCTGCCAATAAAACGGAAAACCTAGAAGAAATGGACAAATTCTTAGCAAAGTACAATCTTCCAAGGCTAAACCAAGATGAAATAGAAAAGATGAATGGACCCATCACAATGACTGAAATTGAAACTGTGATTAAAATACTTCCAACAAACAAAAGTCCAGGACCAGATGGCTTCACCGGCAAATTCTATCCAACATTTAGAGAAGAGCTAACACCTCTCCTTCTGAAACTATTTCAAAAAATCGCACAGGAAGGGATACTCCCAAACTCATTCTATGAGGCCGCCATCACCCTGATACCAAAACCAGACAAAGATACCACACAAAAAAAGAAAACTACAGGCCAATTTCACTGATGAACATCAATGCAAAAATCCTCAACAAAATACTAGCAAACCACATCCAACAACACATTAAAAGGATTGTACATCATGATCTGGTGGGATTTATCCCAGGGATGCAAGGGTTCTTCAATATCTGCAGAGCAATCAGTGTGATACACCACATTAACAAACTGAAGAATAAAAACCTTATGATCCTCTCAATAGACGTGGAAAAAGCCTTTGACAAAATCCAACACCCAGTTCTGATAAAAACCCTTCAGAAAGTGGGCACAGAGGGAACCTAGCTCAACATCATAAAGGCCATATGTGACAAACCCAGAGCTAACATCATTCTCAACGGTGAAAAGCTGAAAGAATTCCCACTGAGATCAGGAACAAGACAAGAATGTCCCCTCTCGCCACTACTCTTCAACATAGTTTTGGAAGTCCTAGCCATGGCAATCAGAGAAGTAAAAGAAATAAAAGGAATCCGAATTGGAAAGGAAGAATTAATACTATCCCTATTTGCAGATGACATGATACAATACCTAGAGAATCCTAAAGACTCTACCAGAAAACTGTTAGAGCTCATCCATGAATTTGGCAAAGTCACAGGATACAAAAATAATACGCAGAAATCAACGGCATTTTTATACACTGACAATGAAAGATCAGATAGAGAAATTAGGGAAGCATCCAAAAGAATAAAATACCTAGGAGTAAACCTACCTAAAGAGTCAAAAGACTTGTACTCTGAAAACTCTAGGACACTGATGAAAGAAATCAAACATGACACAAATAGATGGAAAGACATACCATGCTCATGGATTGGAAGAGTTAACATTATCAAAATGACTATACTACCCAGGGTAATCTACAGATTCAATGCAATCCCTATCAAATTACCAAGGACATTTTTCACAGAACTCGAACAAAATATTTTAAAGTTTGTTTGGAAGCACCAAAGACCCAGAATAGCCAAAGACATCCTGAAAAAGAAAAATGGAGCTGGAGGAATCAGGCTCCCGGACTTCGGACTATACTACAAAGAAACAGTCATCAAAACTGTATGTTACTGGCACAAAGATAGATATATGGATCAGTGGAACAGGATAGAAAGCCCAGAATTCAACCCACCCACCTACAGCCAACTAATCTATGACAAAGGAGCCAAGGATATACAATGGAGAAAGGACAGCTTGTTCAATAAGTGGTGCTGGGAAAACTGGGCAGCCACATGGACAAGAATGAAATCAGAACACTCCCTAACACCATACACAAAAATAAACTCCAAATGGATTAAAGACCTAGATATAAGACCAGACACTATCAAACTCTTAGAGGAAAACCTAGGCCAAACACTCTCTGACGTAAATGACAGCAACATCTTCTCAGATTCACCTCTTCAAGTAATGACAGTAAAAACGAAAATAAGCAAATGGGACCTAATTACACTTAAAAGTTTCTGCACAGCAAAGGAAACCCTAAACAACATGAAAAGACAACCCACAGAATGGGAGAAAATCTTTGCAAGTGAATCGACTGACAAGGGATTCATCTCCAAAATTTATAAACACCTCCTACCGCTCAATACGAAAAAAACAAACAACCCCATCAAAAAAATGGGCAGGGAGTTCCCGTAGTGGCACAGTGGTTAACGAATCCGACTAGGAACCATGAGGTTGCGGGTTCGGTCCCTGCCCTTGCTCAGTGGGTTAACGATCCGGCTTTGCCGTGAGCTGTGGTGTAGGTTGCAGATGCGGCTCCGATCCCGCGTTGCTGTGGCTCTGGCGTAGGCCGGCGGCTACAGCTCCGATTCAACCCCTAGCCTGGGAACCTCCATATGCCGCGGGAGCGGCCCAAGAAATAGCAACAACAACAACAACAATAACAACAACAACAAAAAGACAAAAAAAAATGGGCAGAATATCTAAACAGACAGTTCTCCAAAGAAGACATACAGATGGCCAAAAGACACATGAAAAGATGTTCAACATCTTTGAAATGCAAATCAAAACCACGATGAGGTACCACCTTACACCAGCCAGAATGGCCATCATCAAAAAGCCTACAAACAATAAGTGCTGGAGAGGGTGTGGGGAAAAAGGAACCCTCTTACACTGTTGGTGGGATTGTAAATTGGTGCAACCACTGTGGAAAACAGTGTGGATATTCCTCAGAAAACTCAAAATAGAAGTACCATTTGATGCAGCAATCCCACTCCTGGGCATCTATCCAGAGAAAATCATGACTCGAAAAGACACATGTACTCCAATGTTCATTGCAGCACTATTTTTGCAATAGCCAAGACCTGGAACCAACCTAAATGTCCATGGACAGAGGAGTGTATCAAGAAGATGTCATACATATAGACAATGGAATATTACTCAGCCGTTAAAAGGAACGAAATACCAGCAGTTTTAGCAACATGGATGGACCTAGAAGTTATCAGGCTAAGTGAAGTCAGCCATACAATGAGACACCAACATCAAATGCGTTCACTGACATGTGGAATCTGAAAAAAGGACACCATGAACTTCTTTGCAGAACAGATGCTGACTCGCAGACATTGAAAAAATTATGGTCCCTGGAGGGGACAGTTGGGGGGGAATGTGCTTGGGTTGTGGGGTGGAAATCCTGTGAAATTGGATTGTTATGATCATTATACAACTACAAATGTGATAAATTCATTTGAGTAATAAGAAAAAAAACAATGGGAACCCTGAATGTGGGGGTAGGAACTCTCCCAGGATATTCTATCTAATATCTGGAGCCTAGGCTTCCTTATAGGGCAGTGATTCCATACCAATGTCTTCACTGGTTTTAGTCATGGTGATTAGAAGGCACAGACAACTACTTTTCCCTGAAATTTTATGAGGTCTGATAGAAATTGGAAAGGAAGATTAGAAGGTATTAAATCAATGGTCTTGTAATGGGGAACCTGTTGTTTTGTCCAGAAGTGTAACCATGACACAGAAAGACTCTTATGCCCCCTTGACAGGGTTTGGGTATTATTGGGACCATGGCAATGTCCCATAGCTGCTGACTATGCTGGTTGTGTCTCATTGTGTCACCTCTACCAAGGGCTGAAAACATTTCTGGATCATTTTCAATTTGAATGGCATGCAGTCAGGACAGTCAGTGGCTGATCCCAATACTTTCTAGAAGAATGTGCTTCTTAATATTGCTTTTTTTTTTTTACTCTGTGAATTTAGGGAAAACAATTATCTACTCTAGCCTTGGAGTTCTATTTTTATGCAGGAGCATCCCTAGATAGCTTGTGAGGGTTTGGTGATTTGGGCAGCTGACAGAACTGTGTGGACTGTGCTGGTCAACATAAAGGGTACTAAATTTCACCTAACTCCCTTGGGTCGTGTTTTACCTTACCCTCCTCTATGCCTGGTATACTCAAGCCCACAGCTTCCCTAAATAAACCTCTCTAGAAGGTAAACCTCCCATGTTCTTCTGGGTTCAGAGAGGAACAGTTGTCTGAGTAGGTCTAGGTGTCTAAATAGCCTATAAAAATTAGATTTTATACTTACTCCACACCCCAATCCTCAAAGATGCCCGGTGCTTCCACTTTCGCAGCATTTCTGAGGTATTCTGGCTCCAATCTTCTTGCTTCTCATTAGCTGTAGAATTGCTCTGCATCACAATGAGTCTGCTAGAGAGGACACAGGAGTACCATCAGGAGATATGGGTCCCTGAGCCAGTATTGCTAGGGTCTTGGTTTAGTTTTTCCCTCTATCCCAGTATATTCTATGAAACAGAATAATACCTAACCATGCCACCTACCTAAACATGTTGAGAGGCAGAAGGAGATGTCATCTGTGAAGCTGTCTGTGTTTATAGAAGGGAATGAAAGTCAAATGTCGTCACCATCAGCAGCTTGTCAAATGAAAGTAAATCCCATGGTGATATTGATTTTTGATGATCATCTCTCTCTGTAGGACCCTTGAAGCCAATACCTCAGGAATATATCCTCTGTTTGGTTTAACATGTGTGTAGCTACGCCTATTCTCATCCTGTTGTGCTTTAGCAATTGAATATTCCTATACTCAAAAGCCATTGATCCTTCTGTAGTATAGGAGTCTGAATTAGGAATACCTATATTGTCTCACTGAAAAACCAGCCACAGCCATGTACATGAACTCATATGTTCCCATTCTTTAAAAATATTCAACACTATACCAACAGTCAAAGAAGGCAAAATGACGATCCCCTATAGTTGACTTTGTGGTTATAATCTCTGTTTCCTTTCAATGTATTGCTATATAAAATGTATGGCACATAGTAAGATTTCAAGAAATATTATTGCTTCCAGTTCTGTCTTTCACTCTCCACCATACAAGATATAACTTTAGTCTGAACTAAATACCAGAGTTAGCAAAGCAAACACTAGAAAATTTAAGCTCAAGAAGTGAAATAAACATATGTTAACATTATACCTGTCCCTCTCACAGGCAATAGAGTAAACCTCAAGACATACATGCTTTAGAGAAACCTATAGCTTGATGAGTATTCCAATGCCCCAGTATTGACTCAAGATAGAGAAATAATTTCCTACTGTATTACATGATAGGAAGAACAACTATATAAAACATCATTTCATTGTCTCCCAGATGAGAAGAAACCAATCAAAGAAAGGCTGTCTCAATATTCCTTAAAAAGAGAATTCATCAAGGAGTTCCAAGGAGGTTCATAAGGTTAAGAATCCAATGTCATTTCTTGTAGGTTGCTGCTGTGGCACAGATTCTACCCTGGCTGAGGAACTTCCACATGTTGCAGACACAGCCGGCCCCGCCAAAAAAATTAGGACATATCTATAGATGTAAAAACACCCGCAAACTATTTCACATGTCAAATCAGGAGCAGGTCCTAGAGATCTGGTTTTCTTTATTATATACTGCACACATTTGAAAAGGAAGAGTAAAACATGTTATGCGGCATTGAGTGGAGGAAAGAGATACTATGTACTCTGACATAATTTGTTCAAACTAATGGTTCTGCATCAGGCACCTACAACATTCCAGGCAATGTGTGATCTCTTTTTCCTTCATGACCTCAACTATTCCTCACAAGAACCCAACCTAGCAGGTTCTAGTATCCTTATTTTCCTAATGAAAAAAGCCGAGGTTTGCGTCGAGGAAGCCATGTGCCCAAGTTCACCCAGAGCTCGGGAATGCCTGAGCCAAGAATTATCTAAGGGATTTTCTGCCTGCATGTTCTGTGCACTTTAAGATGTTCTGTCTGAAGGACATGTGGGTCCATATGGTAACCAGAGGAGATCTCACATAAAAGGAGACATACGGGGCCTCTGTCCGTCCTCACCCTCAGCAAGTGGTGTTGAGTGGGAGTCACACATGTGTGCATGACACACTGGAGTCAGAGGAAAGATAGCCCCTGATTGTGGACAGCCAGTAGATCCCAGGCCTATAGATTCAGGGAAAGGGCCAGTTGTTTCATTCTTTCTTAACTTTTGATATTATCAACACACCTACAACCAAATTGAAGAGTGATAATATAGAGTATTCTTCTCACTTAAAAAATATTACCTGAAGTAGATTGAGCATTTTGTCATTTGAAAGGTGGACGGCTCATGGATTCTAATGGGATTTCTAGGTAAGTGACCAGAGTCCTTGGAGGGTTCTTTAGGATTAGCTGCTGCTAGTTTTCCAGAGAGGCAGTAGAGTGCAGTGTTCGGATGCACAAATGCTAGAGCTGAGATGCCTGTGCTGAAATATCAGGCTCTGCCACTTACTAGCAGGGTGGGCTGGCAAGTTGCCTAGCTCTCCACTCTCCTGTTTCTTCATCTCCAAAACAAGGATCACAATACTACTGACATCATAGGATTTCTGTGGGGATGAAATCAAAAGATATACACAGAGTGCTTATTAGAGCTCCATATAAATGTTAGGTCCTCTTATTTATTGAATGTATTTACATTGTCTATGGACACGTGTATAATTTCCCCCCCTTTTACTTGTTCATCGAATGAATTAGTTTGCATGGTTTCCAAATGCTTTTTCATGCATTGATTTGACGGACATTCCTTGTACCCTAATGGGATCTATCTAGAGGTCCCATTGCTGGGATAAAATACTAAGCAAGGTCGGCACTCTTTTTTTTAATGTTTTATGGCAAGGGCTTAATATTTCCTATTGGACTCTGACTTATCAAAGCTTCTTGACAAACATGGAGGCTTTAAAACGCTTTCTTCATAGCAGCACGAAAGTCGGCTCGCTTGAACACGGGCCTCGTGAGGCATTCAGGGAAGGGATCGGTTGTGAGTCATTTACAGACAATGGCCTCAGGTCTTGGGATACGAATCCAGCTCAATCCAGCAGAAACAACCTTTTGAGGTGTTCTGTGTTTTAGGCACCCTTCTAAGCACTTGAGGTAGAACACAGACACAAATCACTGCCCTCATACAACTCATTCTAGTGGAGCGAGAGAGAAGCCATAAGCAAGATAAATCATAAAGTTAAAAGTGATGTTAGATGGTAAGTGCTAACATCTAGCTTTCTGGATCTAGAAAATGGTACCTTCATAAAGCCCTTCAGGATCCTTGCCAGGTTGGTCAGAGAGTGTTAACGCTTCACCTGGACCATTTAAGGCAGTGGCGTGGGGGCACAGCGAAGAGAACCATAAATGTGAAAAGTGTCCATAGCGACGACACATCGGCTGAGGCCTATGCTTGGCATTCTGTCTTTGGGTGGATTCTCAACAATTTGTTGGCCCATCAGAAAAGATCGCCGTAACATTTCCAAGAAGTCAGCATAGACCTCATGAAACAGCTTGTCTTTTATTCTGAACTATCTGTAATGCAAAAGCAAATGGACTTAAACAGAGTTCTCAAAATTGGATGTTTCTGAAAGAGTGCTGTCGGCAAGAAGACAGACTAGGAAACTCTAGACCACTGCTTCCATATGGCAAGACTAAGTAAACAAAAACACACAGACCAAAGTATCTTTGTGAGAACTCTAGAAGCCAGTAAAAGAGTTACAATAACACAGTGAACCACCAGCGAAGGAAAAGTTCCGTTAGGATTCTCGGAAAGTCCATGGCATTTTTTTCCTTTCCCTTGGCCAAGCACCTTCCCAACACAGCAAAACATGATCAAGAGGTAGCCTCCAAAATTCTCACTAAAATATCCTGAGGCACATGAAGTTACAGGGATACCTGGCCCATTCAAAGGAGCAACATGAATCCCCAGGAACTCACCCTGAAAAAGGCATACCTAAGTCTTACTTGACAAAGACTTTAAAGCAACCCTTTTAAATGCTCAATGAGCTAAAGGTGAAAAAAAAAAACCCGAAACCCAAAACCAAAAAAAACAAACAAACAAACAAACAAAAACAGAAAAACCAAGAGCGTAGGATGGATAAAATCAGACCACCAGACTTTCAAGAGCTATTTCCCAGGTTATGTCCACTGGATCAGTTGGAGAGTGGTGGCGTCACAGCCAAGGGGCCCCTTTCCCAAAAACTGTCCTGACATAAAAGAGGGAATGAGGAGGTCACAGAATCTTGTCCCTTAGGCCTGGGTTCTGTCAGCAGTGGTGGCAGCTATGCCCATCGCTGTATCCCATGAGGTCTCACACCCCTTGCCCTGCCTACATTTGGCCCGACCGGATTCATTTCCAGAATGCAGGATGCCTCTGGAACCTCCAGGAAGCCTGCACTCAGCCCAGACTTGGGAAACTCCAGCTCCTGTTGGGCAGGAGGCTTTGGACTCTATGCTGGAGGAAATGAAAGCGTACAGCTCACTGTGGTCCAGATCAGAGAGTACAGACACAAGAAAGTCTTAATAGAAACATTCCCATTGACTTACTTGTTTTTTGGTACATATGTATGTGGTTCCTGCTGCATGTGAAGTCCCTGTGTCAGGCACTGGGTGTTCCAGGGCCAAGGAAGCACCGTTCCTGCCCCAGAGGTGAGAGTCTGGGTGGGACGGTCATGCAAATTAACCTACCAGAGAGAGGTGACAGTTCAGTTGTGCAAAATGCTGTGATGGGGACAAGTACTAGGCATGTTTTGTGTGCACAGCAGGGGACAGTGACCAAGGGCTGGGGTGACCTGGGAACAAGGAGCGGTTACTTATGCTGGTAAGAATATCAAAGACCAAAGGACAAGCAGAAGCCCTAGCAAGGAAATTAGTGGTTTCTAGGAGTGCTGTAAGTGAAAAGGCCCAGAGGCTGGGCACAGTCGAAAGGGGGTTCTGGGGGGTGAGGAAGTGACTGAGGGCAGATTTTAGACATATTGGAGAGAGAGAGAGGGGAGAGAGAGAAGAGAGAGAGATGAGGCTGTAGGAGAGAAACCGAGTGCAGATGTTCAGGTGGAAGGTCTGAGGGATGACAGAGAAAATTTGGGATGGAAAGAGGCTCTTACCCAACCACGCCACTTCGGGACGTGGGTGATGCAGCAAGAAGTCTCCACTCTTGGCCTGGAATGTGTCCAGGCCTCCTGCCCTGTGCAGACTTCTATCCTTCACAAACTGGACCTTGTAAATACACCATCTCTTGGGAATAATGAGGAGGTCGGGGTGAGGCCCATCTCAGCTGTTCAGAAGCCAAGTGGCCAGGGACTATCCTCCGTGGCCTGAGGGAGACAGAGGCAAGTGCATAATGAGAACATCGATGTGCATTCCTGCCTGGGATAAAACAAGGACGACATAAGGAAGTGTTGTACATTCACTAGGCAAGAAATGAGTGAAAAGAGGCAGAACTGTGGGGATAGGATCTTGAACACAGGCAACTAGAGAGATGGATGGAAGGAGGGAGGGAGGAAGGGAGGGAGAAAGGCAAGAATTTGTTCTTTGTATGAGGGATATGGCTTGTGAATTGCATCCAGCTGGACCTGCCTCCCTCACACCAGAAGTTTTAAGAAAAGTATCCGCTCAGATATGCCTCCCCCCTTCCTGGAGAACAAATGCCTTTGTGCTCCTTGATAGGGAGATATAATTTTGCTTGAGTTGGAGCTTTGAGGGCTGGAGCTCTCTGGGATCACTGGGCGGGGGGGGGGGGTTTCCGGGAGGCGGATGCAGGGTCCCAATTCAACTTTGTTAATATTCACGTCCACCATTCACCACGGCCTATTTCGTATCAGGCATCTGTCAAGTGAGCTACAAATAAATTGACAGCTCTCTTTCCAACCGTCCTGCGAGTTGAGTATCAGTCAAATGTTACCGAAGAGCACACGGATCCAGAAATGTCCAGAGATTTGCCCAAGGTGACCCAGGTGATTAGAGACAAAGAGGGACCAGACTCCGGGTCAGACCAAGATGTGGGCCAACCCCATACCGCCCTGGCCCCTGAGAGGCCCTCTCAGCCTGAATCAGGCCTCTGTCTCCTTCCACTAGCCCCAACCCACAGAGAGGCTGTCTTCATTATTACTGACTACTGCGTAAAAAACTACCCCCCCCCCCAACATGGTAGCTGAAAACAGGACACAGTTATTATCTCAGGATTTTGTGCATCCCGGACCCGGGCATGGTTTCAGCAGACCCTCCTCTTTCCGTCTCTCTCAAGGCTGCAATTAAGGTGCCAGCTCTGGGACTGTTTTCTCATCTGAAGGCATGACTGAGAGGGGGTCCACGTCCGAGTTCACTCAGGTGGTTTTGGGCAGGATCCAGTTCCTTATGGGTTATTGGACTGACGGCCTCAGTTCCTCTCTGGCAGTTGGCCAGATATGGCCATAAGCTCCTTGTCATATGGCCCTCTCTACCAGAACAAGAATGCTGAAGGAGTCCAAGAGAGAATGGAAGTCACGAGCCAGATGGAAGTCACGGTCTTGGGACAGCCTAACCTCAGAAATGGCATGCCCACGCTTTTGCCAAATTCTGTTGGTGAGAAGCAAGTTACTAGGTCCATCCCCTACTCAAGGAGAAGGGATTATACAGAGGCAGCGGTGCCAGGATGCAGGGGTTTGCTAAGCCCCATTTTAGAAAGCGGCCCACCACGCTTGCTCTCTGTGCCCACCTGAGAATTGTGAGCCCCTGTGGGGACCAGCAGCTTCAATGGAGCTAATGGTTGGTGGGCCACTTTGGAGCGTGATGCGTGGTCTGGTGATCCCAGCTGGCTCCCAGTAGGCCCGTCGGATGCGTCTCCCAGGACTCGGGTCTGCTGTTCTGGCCCTGTTCTCTGTCTCCACCAGACATGCCTGTCCACGGGGTATGACAGCACCCGGCAAGGGGCCAGCCCACTCCGTGAATGAAACATTCCTATTGCTTGAGCAGGGCCGGGGCCCAGGGAGGTTCCCCTGGACTCTCTTGGTAAAACGGATGGAGAGCTCAGCTCCCCAGCTGAGAGAGGGCCCACCTCGAGATCACATGTTGGTCCATGGGAGAGGGCAGAGTTCTGGTTTATTGGCAGAAGCTGCTGAGGTGTGCTTGCTTTTGCCCCCCAGTTCGGGATTCAGGGTGGAGAATCCGTCGCGTTCACCAGGAGGCATCAGGAGACCATTTCCAAGGTGAGGTGGGGTCGGCCAGCCATGCCGGAGGGGCTACAGCTCTGGGGCCTCATGGAGACCTAGGACTGCTAAAACACTGGGGAGGAGGTCTTGCTTTAGGGGAGAGACACGTGAGTATGAGTCGGGGATGCTTTATGTGTGTCCAAGATGCTTGGTTTGAAACTAGAAAGCTCTGATACACCTATGGCAAAGTGTTATTAAATAGGGGTGGTGACTGTTGTACTAGTCTCTGTTTTTCTACACGTTTGAAATATTACAAAGTAGAGAATACTCTGAAAAGTGGAAAACAGAAGAGAAGGAGAGACTCTCAGGGCCTCTGCACCCCACATTTCCACAGTGTGGCTTAGAGCCCAGTGCAGCAATTCGAGGGGCCTCGTGGACTTGGGCATTTCCAAGGAAACAAACGGTCCCATTAGGGCACAGGGGGTATGGACGGCACAGGGTGGTCTTCCCTATCAGACAGAGCCTTAGCCAGGAGCAGAACAGTCCCAGAAAAGCCCGGGCTTTTCTCAGCTCTGGGAAGCACTCGCCAGACTCAGCACTTTCCTCACTGCTCTTTCACTGCAACGCATAGCAGGGGCAGCTTGCCGAAGGACATGGGGTTATTATGGGAGCTCAACAGGCTGAGTTTACAGATGGGACCGTGTGCTGGTGGGATTCTTTCAAGGGTGGGGTAGGGGTCCTTGGGTTCGGTGGCACTAATGTCTCTAAAAGCCTTGAGATCAGTGACACCTTCTCTCCTTTTGACTCAGGCTTTCTGTCTATTCACTATCCTTGACCCCCGATCCTGGCTGCAACAGCTACGTTGCAGTCACACCCAACAGTCACCCTTTATGAAATGTTGGAAACCAGTAACCTGATAATTGTCCATCAAACAGAGGCCTACCCCAACAGCAGCTGAGAAACAAGATGAGCTGCTCCCAGGCACAGATGTACTGACACATATGTGGTAACTCAGGCCCCCACAACGCCCCCACCAAAGGAGGCAAACCATAGACCAGAGGAGAGGCACATTGGTGTGGAAAGGGACAATAAATATCATGAAGCCAAAAGAATCAAGTGTGCCACATTCATTTTAATTCAGCTCGGTGACAGAGACACTGGGGAAAACAGGAGCAGGTGGCAGCAGAGAGGGCTTGACAGCCATTCACAGGTCTGTGTGTGCAGGTCCCGTGGGCTCAGTTTCTGAATGTCTGGTCTCCTCCCCTCTAAAGGCAAAGCTGAGTGACCACTGGACCCTGGGGGTGGGAGGGGGTCTGGGGGACATCAGGCCTGGCCTGGGGACTCTCAGGGCGGAACAGCGAGGGAAGGCACGTTGGCTTGGCTGTTGAGCAGTGAGAGAGGCAGAGGCTGGCTCTGAGCCCTCACCTGAAGGACTTGGGGAAACAAACCAGGGCTCCCTGGAACAGGCTCCTCCAAGACCCTTGGGCACCAGGAGACTCCCTGGGCAAGCCTGTGCCCTTGGATGGCATGATGCTGACAAAGTACATGAAGGGCACAATGTCTTCAGCTGAGCCAGTCCTGTTCTGGAAAATAGAGACAAATCCTCCTGGCTAGCCCGGACATTCCTTCCCTCTTTCAGCAGGTGTTTGTTGAGGGCCTACTATGTGCACACCAGGCTCTCGTCCAGACACTGGGGACACAAGAGTGAACTCTAGAGACCTGGATCCGAGCCTTCCTGGAGCTCCTGGTCTGTGACGCTGGGGAGAAATCAGACTCAACAGGTTGGGACTCAGCAGTAGCAGGATGAAGCCAACAAAGTTCCTGATTTCTGTGAGGTGCAATGGGCATGGCATGTCTGAAAGGGCTTACTGTCAGAAGCCAGCAGAGCTCTTCACTTTGCTGGGTGTAAAGAGGCTAAGGGCCTGTTCCCTCCTTGAAGCCCCATCCCTACCTCCCTGACCCAGATTTCCACTATCCCATCCTGGGGATGAGTACACTGTGTTCAAACACTTGATGCATCCACAGGTGCTCCTTCAAGGAAGGAGATGCCTCGTTGGCAAATACCATTGTGTCTCTTTCCTCCATCCCATGCTCCCTTAAACCCGCTCTCATCAGGCCTCCAGCCCCATCGCTCCACTTTGACAGAGATGGTTAAATAACTAATTGAAAGCGATGGCTCTGAACATTTCCATGACTCTATATGTGAATACGTAACCCTAAGGATGTAAGGAAAGACAGCCTCGTGCATTGTTTATTTTATTCAAAGCCAGGTAATCGCCAAACCCGTGTCTCCTCACCAGCCCCGTCCTGCAGCAAACAGAAACTCAGTTTGTTGGCAGGAAGGCTCTGCCAAATCCCTGAATCTGCCCTTGAATTCGCAATGAGCCGAGCCCCAGATTTGCTGTGGACCCATAATCGGATTCCAGACTTCTCTTCCCTGCTGTAGCAAAAGGCAAGGCACGGCCGTCGAGGGAAGAACAGATCTAGAACCTTGCGTCTCACAGAGACCCTGAAACCTTGGGCGGGAATTCTTGAAAGTCAGGCTGCTCCGTCAAGGCTCAGGCTCAGCCCTGGAGACCCTCCCAAGGTCCTGACTTTGATGGTGCCCAAGGGTGTGTCTGGGGCTCCAAACCGGTTTTGTAGAACACTGGGATGGGTCTGAAGGCCATGACACCTGGGCCCCCAGCCCTCTGGTCTAGCCCGCTTCTACTTCTGTCTGTGGCAGGAGGAAGAAGGAAAATGAACACAGTAGGGTAAAAAGATTAGAGTTGATCAATTTGCTGGCTAAATGGCTCTGCCAAAGACTCTGCACTGACTAACCCTCACAGCATCAATGCTTGATACCCTTTTGGTATCGTTACTTTTTTTTTTTCCCCAATGCTTGTCATTTTGCAGTTTGAAAGGCATAAGCTCGTTTTTATTTTGTTTCCAGTATCGCCTGTGGTGTTGCCTGCCTATTCCTTTTGCATTGGCCCTTTATATTTCTGTAAATGACGTGTTCAGATTCTCTGCTAACTTTCCTATTGTTGTTTGTTTGTGGGTGGGTGTTTCTTGAGTTGTTTTCTCGGAGTCCGCTGTCTATTGTAGCTATGATTCTTTCCTGTGTTATAATTGAAGAACAGATTTGCTCCCAGCCTCTCACTCCTCCATTCACTTTTTTTCCAGTGTCTTCACATATGGACACTTTTCATTTGGGTTGTAGATACTGGCTGCTTTATTTAGCCCTCACCACAACCACACAAGACTGGTAAGACTCTCCCCAGTTTTCAAATACGGAAAACCAGACACTGAGAAGGTCCAGTGGTTTGCCCCCGGATGCTAATCTGTGATCCTGGTCCATGCGAGTGCAAGGATGGAAAAGTGGGTAATGAGTTGGGCCCACGGTAGGCTGTCAGCCAACACCAAAGCCACTTCACCAACCTGGCATGGAGGGGATAAAGTCCACGGCAAAACCTGCCCCCCGTCCCCCATTAACCAACAGAGGGATGTGTCTACTTTAACCCCTATGACAGGGTGTTGCAGGAGAATGGGACATGTCAATGGGCCCGCAGGCAGGAGGACAGTATACTGAGGTCAGTAGACCTGGGGGCCAGGACCAGACCCCTCCCCAACAGTGACTTTGGCTAAGTAACTGATTCTCTCCTGGTCCCTTCTCTAAAACTAAAATGTCCATTCTGAGCTTTCACAGAGTCGGGGTGGGGGCAGTTCTTTGACCCCAGCTGGGCTCAAGGCAAAGGAGATGGGCTATCTCTCCAGCAGTCATTTCTGCAGCTCCAAGCCCTCCTCACAGCACGCTCTCAGCTGTGGCTAGTGTTCATGACTTTGATGCACATGGCTGCTGTGGCAGGTCGGGGGGACAAATGAGATCCAAGGCCCATCCCAAAGGGCCTAACCTCAAGGAAACGGCTGTGTGGGCTTTGGGCGGGGTTCACACCTGCTGCTCTGTGGAAGAGGCATCCCACGTGGTCCTCACAGCCCTTCTGTGAGGCAGAAGCCTTTAGTCCTGTAAGTCCTTAGATTCACTCCACCAAAGTTCCTTCTTGGTATTTCAGGAATGCTGTGGAGAGGGATGGGGCAAATCCCCAGCACTGGGAGATATTTGAAAGCATTGAGAGTGGTACAGGTTCAACCCAGTTCAACTGTAGGAAAACAACAACAACAACAAAAACCAGATCTACCTCTGGTCCACTGAAACAAATGGCAGCCGCTACTACCATTCATGAGTAAATGCCCACTGGTGAGCTTGTGCCTGATACGGCTATCATTGAGTTTGAGACCCACCTTCACACCATATACAGCAAAGCCCTAACACACTTATTATGTGGGTTATCACATATGCAGACAAAGTAAGCACATGAAACAGCATATGTATCCACTCCCCGAGTGGCATAGAGTTTTGTTGATTTCCTTGGTCACAGCGAGCAATTTAAAGTAGCTTCCTGGAGTTCCCATCATGGCTCAGTGGTTAACAAACCCAACTGGTATCCATGAGGACACGGGTTCAATCCCAGGCCTCAATCCGTGGGTTGAGGATCTGGCATTGCCATGGGCCATGGTGTAGGTCGCAGACGTGGCTCAGATCTCGCATTGCTGTGGCTGTGGTGTAGGGTGGTGCCTACAGCTCCGATTGGACCCCTAGGCTGAGAACCTCCATATGGCATGGGCACGGCCCTAAAAAGACAAAAGACATAAAAAAAGAGATAGCTTCTCAACACCCCATTGGCTCTGTGCCTTTTAGCAGAATCCAAGTGCAGATGTGACATCTTCAGCCTCTCACTTCTCTGCTTGCGGTCCCTATATTGGTGAATGGCAACCCCAGGCCACAGGGCCCTCAAGCTGGAGACCTAGGTATCATTCTTGGCCCCTCTTTGCCCCTCCCGCCGGCCCACCTCCAACCTGAGACTACCAAGCCTATGAAAAACATCTCTCTCTCTCTCTCTCTCTCTCTCTCTCTCTCTCTCTCAAAGCATGCCACTTCCCTCCACACCCTCTTCCACTACTTTTTAGCACACGTTGAAAAACCAACAAGTGAGTAGGTGCAATTTCTCTGTCTGCCTGTCTTTTGTCTGCGGTCGAGACCGGGAGTGTCTGAGGACAGCCAGTGAGGAACAAAATCGACAGGCAGGGTTGTGGATACAAGCAAAGCCCACCTTGGCTCCCGCTGGCGGGGTCTAGGTAAATTTCCTCACACTGGGGTCACAGAAAAACCAGATCCCTATTGATGATCAGCACAGGGGAATGGGTCAACCTTTTGTGGTTGTAATCCTCAAGAGTGTGCTCTCCCTTGGGAAGGTTGAGAGATTGAGCTGCCTGTCCTGGGAAGCTGAGGGTCCCACACTGGATGTCCCAGTGAGATGCAGCTCCCCCCTTACAGTAAAACAACAACAGCAACAACAAAAAACAAAGCAGATTAAGATGATTTGATGGGGACCTCTATGATGTCCACTCCATCATTCTTCTGTGCCTGAAAGTCCCACTGAGACTCAAACTTTTGCATTAGACCAGTGGTTGTCAGCCCATGCTCAGGCGTGCCCCTGAAGTCTGTAGAATTGCCTTTGGGAGCAACAGGTGAAGGGTACAGCAGATGTTCTTTCCCCCATTGGGTTACCGCTATCATTCTATCAGTATACATGATTCCCCAGTGGGTGTGGTGTGGGATGAGACTGGACAGGGAGCAGTGGCAACCCACCCCAGGCAACCCTGACACCTAGGAACCCTGACCCTCCTAGTGCTTCATCCCTGTTGCTTGTAGATGTGCAAGTGCAGAAACCCCATCCCTAAGAGGATGAGCTGTGGCACAGGGCAGGTGGGGACCCCAGGGCTCCCATGGCATACAAGCTGTGCTGCTGTAATGGAAGGGCCCTTCTTGCCTTGGAACAGAAAGAAAGAAGAAAGAAGAAAGAAAGAAAGAAAGAAAGAAAGAAAGAAAGAAAGAAAGAAAGAAAGAAAGAAAGAAAGAAAGAAAGAGAAAGAAAGAAAGAAAGAAAGAAAGAAAGAAAGAAAGAAAGAAAGAAAGAAAGAGAAAGACAGACAGACAGACAGAAAGAAAGAATGAAAGAAAGAAAAGAAAGAAAGACAAAAAAGGGCTTAACCTCTTGCTCAGTCACAGGCTGCAGTGCTCATCTGTTTACCATAAGAGCTGGGAGATCCTGCTGACTCCACGCCCTCTCCTGAGGAGCTGTCCCCTTTGTTCCCATACCTGAGCCATGCCCTAGGGTTCAGTGATTGTGACATGATGCATTTGGGGGTGGGGTTGAGGACATAAGCAAGGAGAAGAGCTCAGACCTTGGGCTCAGTCATATTTCAGAAACAAAGATGGAAAACTGATGACCCACAGCCTTCCCTACTGCTGACCTGTGGGTCCATTTCCTCCATATAATTCCCTTGTATGCTCTGACTGGTCATCTGGCTGTTCAAGAGGGTAATAGAGCCCCTCTTGGGATGCACAAGTTCACTGGTTCCTGGTCATGGCTGACGGTAAGGGGAGGCATAGTTGATGTTTTGGGGCTGCTTCGGAGCCCTCCACGACCAGAGAAGGATCAGAAAGCTGAAGGCTGTGCACAGCTAGGAGAACATGACTGAAAACCCAGGCGATCACTTCTGGAAGTACCAAGCCCAAAGAGAGGAAGCACTCCCCCAAGGTCAGCCAGCGAGCCTGTGGTTCGCCCAGCCAGGGAGAGTGGGGATGTTCACGGGGAGGCATTGGGAGGAAAGCCCAGTGAGTCTGGGGCTGGCAGAGGAAAGTGTCTGCTGCTGTGAGGCTGCAGATTCCAAAGGCCTGTATAAAGTGGAGGCAGGTAAGGCCATGTGGTGCAGCAAAGCCTAAAGGGGCCGAGAGGGGTGAGGGCAGCCCGAGGTCAAATGAATAGCAGAGCTGTCACTTTGGGGAGATGGTGTATAGTGCTGCGTCTGGGTATCCGTTGGTGTCTGGTGGGTAGTGGGCAGATGGCTCTGAGCCTGGAGGGCTTGGAAAATGGTAGGGTCAGACTTGAGAAACTTGGACAGGGTGGGGTTGTGCCAAGGGCGAGGAACAGAGGTGAGGTCTCCTGGAGCTCAAGCCCTGCTCCGTTCAATCCCATCTCTGCTACTTGGGTTTCAAGTGTGGCAGGTGAGTTGTGCCCATGTGTTTCCACCAGATTTCACCATATATTTTCTTGTTTCCAGAAACACTCGCATCCTAAACGCACAAACACACACGCATGGACAGATATTCTCTGTAACCCTTGGTCATGTCTTGCATCCAATGTGAGATGTGTCAGCAGCTACAAAGGAGCGAAAGCCCAGCAGGCCCCCTAGACCTGGGGAGATGGGGCTTCTCTCCTCACTGGGACGGGGCAGAGCCCCAGGATGTGTGATCCCAGCCCCTTCTGGAGAAGCGGCGATGTGGACCTGAGCATCCCCGGTGAGTTAGGGCCCAGCCTAGGAGAACAGAGCCATGTGAGGTTCCTTGGCTGCCAGGAATAGCTGCCGAGACACTAGATCTAAAGCCAAGCAGCCACACAACGATTAACAGCTTCCTCTACTCTGTACCTGTGGGTTCCACCTTGGCTGCCCTGCAGGGATGGAGAGAAAGGGCTATCAAATGGCCATCTATGTATGGGACTCCCAGAGGTTGCTTCCTATGGGATCCCTACCCCAGCAGGGGTTAGTCATTAGTGCTTAAAGACACTGGACCTCTGAACAACTAAAGGACAGCTAATCCACACAGCAGACATTGTCAAATCACTTTTCCCACACTTGGTCATGAATAGGGGATTATGTGAGTTAGAGAAAAAGAAGATTTTGGTGTCTGCCCATTAGGCTCTTTGATATTGAAGACCATATCTTGTATCTTTGTCCATTGCCAGGTGATTTTTGATGTTGCAACAACATCTCACAGGACCCTCACATGTGGTGGGGTTAAGGGGACAAATGTGTTCAAACCCCTGGGACAGGCTTCTGATATTATGTTGCAATACATATCAAGGTCACTGTATAAAAAAGATAATTAACAAGAACCTGCAGGGAAAACTACTCAATCGCTTGCTTGCAATAATCTATATGGGAAAAAAGGATGGATATAGGAATGTGTATAACTGATGCGCTTTGCTCCACATCTGAAACTAATACAACTGTAAGGATCCAGAGGTCTTTTTCCAGGTGTCCCTCCCCCATCTCCCTCATGTAAACACTGCCCACTCGTCCTCAGAGATGAAGACTCCCTGTGGTGTTGGGAGAAGAGAGATGCCTGCAGTCATTTCCCCCATCAGGGTCAGATCTGTCTGCTGTGCAAAATTCGCTGTTCACTGGCTGAGGTCTGTTTCAATCATGGCTGAGGACCCAGCAGCCCTGCCCCAAGGAGGAGGGTGTACAGCCTTACAGGGCTAAGTGGGATCTACCTCCCTCCCTCCACTCCCATCACCACCACACCTGACAACCCCCAATTCTCCTGAGGTAGGTGTCCCTGTCGAAAGCCACAATGTTGAAAAGTGGCGGTGAAAACAGTCGAGTGTGTCAGCATTAAGTTCAGGCCCAGTGACCGAGAAACTGGGGAAAGCAGGGTCAGTGGGCAGCAGAGGGGGCTTGACAGCCATTCACAGGTCTGTGTGTGCAGGTCCCGTGGGCTCAGTTCCTGAGTGTCTGGTCTCCTCCCCTCTAAAGGCAACCTGGGGTGGGGGGTGGGGGCAGGCGCCCTGGGGGACGTCCGGCCTGGCCTGGGGACTCTCAGGGTGGAGCAGCAAGGGAAGGTGTGTTGGCTTGGCTGTTGAGCAGTGAGAGAGGCAGAGGTTGGCTCTGAGCTCTCACCCGAAGGACTTGGGGAAACAAGGCAGGGCTCTCTGGAACGGGCTCCTCCAAGACCCTTGGGCACCAGGAGATTCCCTTTGCCTTTGCCAGCCTGTGCCATCGGATGGGTTCTCCCTGGTGTCAGACAAAACAACAAATTCCTCAGTGTCTTTATGCTGCCCTTTCATGTTCTGAAAAAAAATTAAAAATTCAAAAAAAAAAAAAAAAAAGGAGAGAGAGGGAGAGACTAGCCTCATCCCAATGGTCCCCGCCTTCCCTGACATTCATTACTCATTCAACAAGAAGTCTGTGCATCTGGGCCTTGTTCCAGGTGCTGGGGATGCCGTCCTCAAGGACACTACATCAGTGGCCTCTCTAGACCACATCCCACCTCCTGGGGCTGACATCCCAGGACAATGGAGGGAAATCAGACTCACCGGGTCAGGAGGTGAAAGGGAGGGAGTGGAGGTCATGCTTCTAGGAGGGTGGGAGGGTGTGATGGGCTTGTAATGACCCACAGGACTCCCTTGAAGAGACCAGCTAAGCACCTGACTCTGCTGGGTGCAAAGAGGCTGAGGGCCTGGCCCCTGCACGTCCCTTCAGCCCCTCTGGCCCCGCCCTGTCTTTCCTCCCTCCTGCAGCCCAGTGCACTGTGCTCAAGCAGTGGATACATTTCTGGTATGTGACATTCCCTCTGTTCCCGCGTCTCTTACTCCCTCCCTTCCTCTCTCTCTGTGTCTCTCTTTTTCTTCTCTCCTCTGAACTCCCCACCAGGCTCAAACCAGATTTCTGACTGCTGAACAAAAGAAAGGAGAGGTGTTCAGGCAGATGGTGAGTTGCCAATTGTTGGGGGTGCCACGGCCAGGGGTGTTCATGTGGACCCTCCCCACGCTGAGATTCATAGGATGGTGTACCTTAAAGCCCTGGGGAGGGGTAAGCATCCAAATGGGTTATCAAAGCAAGAAGGGTGAGCTGGGTGACGGCGTTCACAGTCCAAATCAACAGCAGAGGTTTTCCTCTCAAGGGGTCGTGTGAAATGCCATGTCTGTGAGACAGGTGGCACCCGACAGGCAGCAGACTGGTGGTTTGGGCCTGGAGGGACAGAGGGGAAAGACCTGGGCCAAGCTAGGTTGAAATCAGAACAACTGAGGTGAGAGCTCTTTGCTCCCTAGTCCTGTTGTATGAAATTCCATTTTTGACACTTGGGTTAAAGAGAAGCTGCCTGGTTATGCTCCCCGTTTATCACCCCAAACTATGAGACTCTGAGCCACTGACTTCAAGGGAGCTCTCTGCATACGATATCCAGAAGGAAAGAGGAAGTAGGTGGCCTCAGAGTCTTTATTTGGTTTTTAAAATAGTAGTGTCCTTTAGGAAGGCGTCTCTTATGTAAATGTGAGGATACAGGACTGATGGTCTCCAGGAGCCTATCAAACAGTTTTAGCAGTTGCTGCTTCAAGTCATTCCATGGGAGAGAAGCTAAAAAAAAAAAAAAAAAAGATTACAACAGAGAGAGATGGGAGTTCCCGTCGTGCCTCAGCGGTGATGAACCAGACTAGGATCCATGAGGACTCGGGTTTGAACCCTGGCCTCTCTCAGTGGGTTAAGGATCCGGTGTTGTCGTGAGCTGTGGTGTAAGTCACAGACACGGCTCAGATCTGGCATTGGCATAGGCATAGGCATAGGCCGGTAGCTACAGCTCCAATTCGACCCCTAGCCTGGGACCTTCCATATGGCAAGGGTGCAGCCCTAAAAAGACAGAAAAAAAAGAAAAAAAAAACAATAGAAAGAGATGGAAGGAAGTTTACATGGCTTTTGGGAGAATGGAGGAGGGGCAGCCACCTAGCCTTGAGAGTTGGAGTAGAGTCTTGGAGTAGAGTCTTCCCAGGCAAGGCATGCCTGAAATAAGTGAGGGAAGAAGAACCAGAGAAAGGGGAGAGCTTTGCAGGCAGATGCCCAAGTCAGTAAAATGTGTTTTTGCAACTGAAAATAAGTAGACCCAGGTTTCTCCTCTAGGGGTTAAGTAGAAGTCAAGGTCAACTGTGAGGTTCCAGTACAGGAGTAGAAAGTGGTGCCACACAGAAATACTGAACCCTGGATTTTGAGAAGCCAAAGTTTTGGGAGTTTGGTTTTAATTTTGATAATGGTCCATTGATTAATTCTCCTTTGTGATTCGTACTTTTGGAATGAATGTCTTACCTATGATATCTTTGCCTAACCTCACAACACAAAAGTTTCCTCCTATATTTTCCTGCAGGTCTTCAGTTTTACAATTTACACTTAGCTCTGTTTTTTTTTTTTTATTTTGAGGAGTGTTTTGCATGTAGTGTGAGGTATTACAGATGTTTGTGTTTTCTTTTTCCATAGGGAGATCAATTTTCTCCAGCTTTATTAGTTAATTAAATTCTCTTCGCACCTTTGTCACAATCAACTGATTTGTTCTGTTACAAATCAACTGATTTGTCTGTTTCTGCCCATTGATCGATGTGTCTATTCTTACTGTCAGGACTACCATACCCTTTATACTTAGTCATAGTATTTGCTAGTGTAAGTCCTCCATCTTTGTTCTTTTCCAAATGGCTTTGGCTATTCTATGGCCTCTGCATCTCCATATACGTTTTAGAACTAGCTTTCCATTTTAATCATGATTATGGAAAATCTATAGATGAATTACTAGAGACTTGACATCTCAAAGATTTTGGAGCCTTATGATCCAGGAACAGAGCATATCTCCATTTGTTTGGGTCTTCTTCAATTTTCCTCAATCATATTTTATCGTTATCTGCATACAATTCTGGCACACATTACACTGAGCTTCTCAGTAGTCGCTTCATTTGTTTTACTGTTTATCATTAGTGACATTTAAAAACTGTTCCATCTCCAGTTATTTGTTCCTAGTATATTGAAATAAATAAATGACTTTTCTGTGTTGACTTTCTGTCCTGTGCCCTTGTTAAATTGCTTATCAGATCTGGGAGATCGTTTTTTTGTTTGTTTGTTTTGTTTTTTTTTTTTTTTGCTTGTTTTTTCCTAGACTACTAAGTATTTTCTATGTAGACTATCATGCCTTTTGAAAATAAAGGTGGCTTTTTTAAACTTCTTCCTTTTCTATCCACGGCCTTTATTTCTTTTCCGTGCCTTATCTGAACAACCAGGGCCTCAAGTGTACTATTGAATAGACCTGGTGAGAATGGACATTCTGCCATATTCCTAATCTTATGAGAGAAGCATCCGGTCTTTCAACGTTAAGTATGATGCAGGCAACATGTTGTTGGTAGACAAGCTTTCTCAGATTGAGGCTGTTTCCTTCTGTTCTTAAGTTATCAGGGTTGTTTGTTTTTTAAAAAATCATGAATGGAAAATTTATGTTATCAAATGACTTTTATGTCATATATTGTGATAATCATTGTTTTTCTTTCATTCCCTTAATATGACAAAATACATAGAATGCATTTTTTTTTCTTTTAGGACCGCAACTGCAGCGTATGGAGGTTCCCAGGCTAGGGGTCGAATTGGAGCTGCAGCTGCCAGCCTACGCCATGGCCACAGCAAAGCAGGATCCAAGCCATGTCTGCGACCTACACCACAGCTCAAGGCAACACCACCGGATACTTGACCCACTGAGCAGGGCCAGGGATAGAACCCGCATCCTCACGGACACTAGTCGGGTTTGTTCCCGCTGAGCCACAACGGGCACTCCTAGAATGCACTTTTTAATGTCAATACGATGTTGCATTCCTAGGATAAACTCTGCTTGATCGTGGATTATGCTTTTCACATATCATCATTCAATTCAAATTTATACAACTTCATTAGGGAGTTTTACATGTGTATTCACCAGGGATATTGGTCTGTAGTGCTTTTTCCCCCCCTTGCAGTGTCTTTTTCTAATTTTTGCATAAAAGTAATGCTACCCTCATAAAATTAATTGGCAAGAGGTGCTTCTGTGTTTTCTGGAAAAGTTCTGTAGGACTATTACTATTCTTTTCTTTCAAATGTGTGAGACTGTATTGCAGTGGAGTGGATAAGCAATGATATCCAGCTGTATAGCACAGGGAACTATATCCAGTTGCATGTGATGGAACATGATGGAGGATAATGTGAGAAAAATATTATATATATGTGTGTGTGTGTGTGTGTGTGTGTGTGTGTGTGTGTGTGTATGACTGGGTCACTTTGCTGTACAGTAGAAATTGACAGAATATTGTAAATCAACTATAATGGAAAAATAAAAATCCTATAAAAAATAAATGTGTGAGACCGTTCATCGATATAGCTATCCAGAACTGAGGTTTTCTTTACGGGAATTTTTTGAAACACGGTTTTAAAGATTGCAACGCATCCACTATCATTGGTTAACCCTTAAGGATACTCCGAATGAAAATTTTGCCTTTGAAACATTAGAAATTTCTTGGCAAGGCATGAGAATTTTCCATGAGACTGAGTCTTTCTTTCTTTCTACATTTTTATTGTGGTAAAATATACATAGCATAAAATTTACCATTTTAACCATGCTAATTATAAAATGCAATGACATTAAGTACATTCACATGGAAGTGTTATCATGCCCCCACCCACATCCAGAACTTTTTCATCACCCCAACCTGAACCCCCTTACCTATTAAACAATAATTCTCCGTGCCTCTCTCCCACCAGACCCTAGCAATTACCATTCTACTTTCTGTCACTATGAATTTGACTACTCTACAGACCTCATTTAAGTGAAGTCATATGATAATTGTCATTTTCTAGCTGGTTTATTTCTTTTAGCACAATGTCTTCAACGTTCATCCATGTCGTGGCATATATCAGAACTGTTTTTTTTCAGCCACAATAATCTCGCATTGCATGTTTAGATCGCAGTTTGTTTATCCTCTCATCTGCTGACAGACACCTGTTTTGTTTTTGTTTTTTTGTTTTTTTCACCTTATCTGATTGGGTCCCTGTTTTCAGTTCCCAGAAGTGGAAGCTGAATCACATGGTAATTCTAAATTTAATTTTCTGGGGAAGTACTATATCCTCATCCACAGCAGCCGCGCCAGTTTACAATCCTACCAGCAACGCACTACAGTTCCCGTTTTCCACATTCTTGTCAACACTTGTCTTCTTTTCTTCCTTCCTTTCTCTCTTTCTCTCCCTCTCTCTATCTCCCTCCCTCCCTGCCTTCTCCCCCACCCCTCCAAACAACAGCCATCTAGATGGGTGTGAAGTGGTATATCATTCCGGGTTTTGTTTTGTTGTTTCGCTGGGTTTTTTATTTTTTTGCATTTTACTAAGGACTTTTAACTTTTTTAAAGCCACTTTTCATGATCTTATTGGCCATTCCCATAGCTTTTGGCAAGAAACATATCTTTGGCCCATTTCTCAATGAGGTAATATATGTTATTAATGGTTTCTAAAACTAATTTATGCCATCCGGATATAAATTTCTCGCAAGTTATATGATTTTCAAATACTTTATTCCATTCTGCAGGTTCTCTTTTCACTTTTTTGATTGTATTACTTGCAGCAAATAAAGTTTTAAAATTTGACAAAGTCCAATAAATCAGTACTTCTTTTGTTCCTTGGACTTTTGGCGTTGTATCCAAGAGCCCAGTGTCATGAAGATTTACTGCTATGCTTTCTTCTAAGCGTTCTATGTTTTTATATTTAGGTCTATGATCCATTTTGAATGAAGTTTTGTGTATGGAGTGAAATAAGGATAGGGTCCAATCATTTCATTATTTGTCATGTGGATACCCAGTTGTAACAGCATCATTTGTTGAAAACACTCCTTTGTGTGTGTGGGAGGGGGGGGGAGAGGGAATTGTGCTCTTTATTTATCTATTTATTTACACTTTTATTGAAGCATTGTTAATTTTCAGTTTTGTGTTAATATCTGATAGCACAGGGGACTGTATTTAATATCCTATGATAGACCATAATGGTAAAGAAAACACTCATCTTCACACCATATAATTGTCTTGCCATCCTGTTTGAAAATCAAGTGACCGGGACTATGAAAGCATATTGATGGGCTTTCAATTCGATTCCATTAATCTATATGATTACCTTTATGCCGAACCCCCACTGTCCTGTTTGCTGGAGATTTGAAGTAAGATTTGAAATTGGTAAATGTGAGTCCTCCAACTTTGATATTCTTTCTCAAGGTTGCTTTGGCTACTCACAGGCCCTTGAGTTTCCACGTGAATTTCAGGATCAACTTATCTATTTCTTCAGAGAAGTCAACTGGGATTTTGTTGCAGATTGCATCAAATCTGCAGATCAGTTTGGGGTATGCTGCCGTATTAACAATATTAAGTTTCCCAAGCAATGAGCAGGGGAGGACTTTCCAGGTTTTTTTCTTCTTTTTCTAAAGAAAAATAAATGAATAAAACACAACACAAAATTTAACACTCAACCATTTTTAGGCATAGGGTTTTTGGTCATCACAGATATTCACACCGTTGGGCAGTAATCACTGTTTTCATCTCCAGAACGTTTCCACTTTCCCAAACTGAAACTCTGTTCCCATTAAACAATAACTGTCCATTACTGCCCCCTCCCTCCAGCCCCTGGCAACCACCATTCCTCTTTCTAACTCTATGACATTCTGCTAATATCTGGTTTACCTGTCAGTGTTCATTCTGCTTACACTTGGTGTAATTACCAATAGGGTAGGATTTACGTCAGCCATTTTCATTTTCCCCCCTCATGTCCTTATGTTCCTTTCTCCTCAACACTGAGGTGCTGTTTTGTGTTGAATAGGTATTCTCTGATATAACATTTACATTCTCTTATTGCTTACCATATTTTTAACTCTTTCTTAGTGATTGCCTCACAGATTACACTTAAGAATCTAACTCAGATTAATACCAGCTTAATTTAAATATTATACGAAAATTTTGATCCTACATATCTCTGGACCCTCTCACTCCTTTGCACTACTATTGTCCTAAAAATTGCATCTGTATATCTTTTAAGCTCATCCAGGTAGTTTTATAATTATTGCTTTATGCACTTGTCCTTTAAGTCAGATAAAGTTAGGAGAGCATTGCAAAGGACAGTACATGAATGCTGTCTTTTATAAATGCCTTTAGCAGTGCTCTTTTTTTTTCCCCCCTTCGGGAGGATTCAAGTTACTCTCTTGCGTCTTTTAGGGATTGCCCCTTCATATTTGTTGTAGAGCAGGTCTGCTAGCAATATATTCACTCAGGTTTTCTTTATCCGAGAATGGCTTTATTTTGCCTTTATTTTTGAAGTGATAACTTTGCTGGATAGAGATTCATGGTTGATTTTTTTTTTTTATCATTCCACATGTTGAATGTGATTTTCCATTCACTACCTATTGCTCCCCATGGTTTCTGATGCAAAGTCAGCTGTTAATCTGACTGGGGAATCCCCCATATGTGATGCATCGTTTCTTTCCTTGCTCTCAATATTCTCTCATTGTCATTGACCTTCAGCAGATTGACTAAGCTGGTTCTAGGTGTAGGTCTCCTTGAGTTCATCCTCCATGGAGTTTTGGAGCTTTTTCTTTGACTAGATTAATAATCGTAATCAAATCTGGGGAGTTTGGGACCATGTTTGCCCTGTATTCTTTCTTCCCCACTGTTCTCCTCTTTTCTCCTCCAGGGATCCTCATTATGTACAAGCTGGTGTGCTTAATCATGCCCTACAAGGCCTCTGAGGCGCTGTTCATTTTTCTTTATTCCTTTTTCTTTCTTTTCCTCAGACCACACAATCTCAGCTGGCTTTAACTTTTAAGTTTGATGATTTTTTTCTCATGCCAGTTCCAGTTTCTGTTGTGCCTCTCTAGTGAATTTTTCATTGCGGTTATTATATTTTCAGCTCCAGAATTTATACTTGGTATTTTAAGGATGATTCCTATCTGTTTGATGAAATTCTCTGTTTCATGAGTCATCGTTCTCATACTTCCCTTTAATTCATAAGACATGGCTCCCATTATACATTTGAAAATGTTTGCAATAGCTGATTTAACGTCTCTGTCTAGTAAGCCCAATGTCTGTGCATCCATATGTACATCCCATTCTTTCCTGACCCTTTGCATATCTGATAAGTTTTGGTGGAAAGCTGGACGTTGTAAATAATAGAACGTGGCAACTCTGGAATTCAGATTCTGCCTCCTCTCCAGGCTTTGTTGTTGCTGTGTGGTATGGGTATTCTTGCTGTCATTGGTTTGTTTAGTGAATTTTCTGAACTACTTCTATAAAGTCTGTATCCTCTGTTGTGTGTGGATACTCACCGCTTGGTTAGCTTGGTGCTCACCTAATGACGGTGCAGAGATGCCTTTAAATGCCTCTAACAGTTAAATTTCCCAGTCTTTGCCACGGGGGTCTGTGTGTACACCGGGCATGTTCTTCAACACTCAGCCTGGTATTGAGCAACTCTGCCTTAGCCTTTATTTCTCCCTGTTTTAGGGCCTTTCCAGAGCGTGCCATCATCCTGGGACTGTGCCAGGCCTTCAAGATTCCTAGGGATATGTCATAGCTTTTCAAAGTCCCTACAGACCTCTCATTACCCAGGTTTTCCTTATAAGGTTTTGATTCACCTACTGCTTGCCCCACATGCCATCTACTACCTGAAGCAGTTGCAATGTTAAACAATTGCCTCCAGATGTTGATGTTTGTTTCTTTGTTTTGTCCTCAAGATTGTTTTGGCTCTTCAGGATCTTTCGTGTTTCCATACAAAATTTTAATTTGTCTCTTCTAGTTCTGTGAAAAATGCCATTGGTATTTTGATAGCGATTGCATTAATCTATAGATAGCCTTGGGTAGTATCGCCACTTTAAGAGTATTGATTCTTCCAATCCAAGAACATGATACATCTTTCCAGCTGTTTGTGCCATCTTCAGTTTCTTAAATCACTGCCTCATACGTTTCAGAGTACAGATCTTTGCCCCCTTACGTAGGTTTATTCCTAGGTATTTAAATCTTTTCGATGTGATGGTAAATGGGTTTGTTTCCTTGATTTTCCCTTCTGAGAGTTCATTGTTAGTATGTAGAAATGCAACAGATTTCTGTATATTACCTTTGTATCCTGCAACTTTACCAAATTCCTTGATGAGCTCTAGTAGCTTTCTGGTGGCGTCTTTAGGGTTTTCTAGGATACTAGTATCAAGTCATCTGCCAAGAGCGACAGGTTTATTTCTTCCCTTCCAATTTCGATCACTTACATTTCTTTTTCTTCTATGATTGCTGTGGCTAGGACTTCTAAAACTATGTTGCAAAAAGTGGCAAGAGCGGGCATCCTTGTCTTGTTCCTCATCTTAGAAGGCTTTCAGCCTTTCACCCCTGAGCATGACGTTAGCTCTGAGTTTGTCGTAAATGGCCTTTGTTATACTGAGGAATCTTCCCTTTATGTGCACTCTTTGGAGAGTGGTTTTTTTTTTTTTTATCATGAATGGACACTGCACTTTATCAAAAGCTTTTCTGCATCCATCGACATGATCGTGTGGTTTTCATTCATCCCTTTGTTACCGTGGTGGGTCACATTGATTGCTTTGCGGATATTGAAAGAACCTTGCATCCCTGGGTTGAATCCCACTGGATCACGGTGTATGTACTGTCGGATTCAGTTTGCCCTTCTAAATGCTTTTGACAAATGCCCTCAGGAAAATGGAATTTCAACCTGGGCAAGCTCTGAGTCAGTCCACATACATTCAGCCACCCAAGTGGGGTTTTCCTGGGAACTACCAGACTGATCAAATAATGACTGTTCTCTGGGAATGAGGCCTTGCAGGAGGCCCATGCCCTGTCTGCTTCCTCTGGTGGCTGCTGATCTGCTGGTGTTCACCGTGATGGCGGGCTGTTAGTATTCAAGGCTACTACAGAGTTGGATAGAGGGATGTGAGAATAGGACTAGTTGAAATGCCACCTAACTCACTCTTCCTACTGAGATTCAGCTGTTTTTCTACAATAAACATACCTGAGGTTTTAGCATACTTTGGTGAATTTCCAGAGTTCTGGAAACATTGGTTCTGAACGTTTCTGTCAGTTTTCTCATTATTTGAATGGGGGAGAGGATTTCCAGAGGTCCTTCTTCTGCCATTTTTGATGACTCCTTGTACCATCTTTTGTGGTGCTTGTCTGTCAGCATGTTTGTTGCTGCACAGTACACCATGCCTGGTTCTTACATGTCTCTCGAGAAATAACTTTGTGGGCCATCAACCATGTGAAAAGAGCCACGGAGCACAACAGGAGCTCTGGAAGCAAAGATGTGTAAGATACCATCTTTGATCTCAAAGTTTTCCCCCTCTGATGGATTCAATTTAGCTGGAACATTTGAAGCATAATGATTGCCAAGCCCGTGTCTGGTCAGCAAATTTTATTCGAATTCAGTTCAGTGGGGGTTGTTTTGAACCACCATGTCTTGAGTGTAACCAGGTTTTTGCCTGGACATTTGGCAGCAAGCCTGACTAACATCTCTGGTTGCTACTAATTTCATCTCTAATCACTTCAGGAAGCTGAGAGCTTCAGGTGAGTAAGAGTGCCATTCGGGGGATGGGCTGCAGCGATCTCCCACATGAAGAGTTAGAAACGGAGATTCATTTGAACAACCTATCTTGGTTTTCGTATTCTATAGCACCAAGTTAGTATTTTCCACTTGAAGTGGCTTGCTTTTGTATTGCAGCAGCCCACTGCCCTGTCTGTTATGGATAGAGCTTTGAGCAAAAAGTAGGAGGGACCCAAGAGACCACTTTTCATCTTCACATTAACATATGGAAATATAGCTCCATCCTTCTCCCTTTGAATCCATCGCTGCGTATCCAAGAAATATCATTTGGTCATTGGTCAAAGATCTCAATGGCAGCCTAAAATTTGAGTTATAAACATATAAATACCCATGTCTGTAAAATCCTTCGAACTTCAGGAGATGCCTGTTAATTTATTCGCAGCCAGTTTGTTCGGAGCTTGAGTTCTCAAGATACTCTGCTGCCTTCAACAGATATGTCAGGAAAGTTGTCAAGAGCCCCCCACCCCATGACAACATAATTTTTAAGGGAGATGATGTTTAATTTGAAACTTGGCACTAGTACTTCTTATCTGTGTGACTTTGGGCAAACTGCTCAGTCTCACTCAGCTTCAGATTCCCAACTGGCCAAACTGAGGATAATAATATAAGGGTTGTAGCGGTTAAATGTGCCTATATTTGTAAAGCATTTAGTGCCCGGCCCACACTAAATAGCAAATCTCTTGCGCCCCCTCTTGAAATATTATCTCTAATTACTATTGATCAACCTCCGAAATGCCATAATATTAGCTCTGATTACTTTTGATCAACCTCTGAAATGCCGTAAAGATACAAAATCTTTAAGAGTGACCCGAATCGGGAGGTTCAGAATCCACTTGTCTCATTTGGCCAACGTGGAGCTCCTCCCTCCATGCATTTTCAAAGGAGCAAAGTGGCCCGGAGAGAGAGCCCCTTTGTTCAGAATGCTCCCCGTTATGTTTTGTGATGTTGGGTGACAAAACAGTTGGCATCTGTCCTAAAATTACTGAGTTAACGAAACGACCAATTTGCCACATATACTGGATTTCCTGATTGTCATGTTAGCAGCTTTATAGGAACAATAATTTCTATTTATTGAAGATGAAGCATATCTTTCTGAATATGAACCCCACAAAGTGTATACGTACCTAAGAAATTTGGGAAAACATCCAGAGTTAGGGACTGACAAACTCCCCCCACCAAAACTATCATTCCAACCTACAGCTGGAGTTTTACCTATGATGAAATCATTTTAATTGTTCCTGATTTATCTGGGAATCTTTTGAATGTGTTTCCTATCTTTTCAAGCCACGTGGGGTTTTATTTTTGCATATCTTCAAATGGATGATCAGGTAGAACTGCTTATTTATGCCATTACAATTTTTAATCAAAGATAGCTATATTAAAGTCAAAAGTTATATTTAATTTTAATTTTAAGTCCAATTATTTTAAGTTGGATTAAAATTGAACCGAATTTAATTTTAAATTCCATCACGCGCTAAAAATAATAACTTATAATTAAATTAATTCATAGAGAATTCTGCTTCTGGGTAGATAGAGTACATGTACATCTCCCTATTCTTCCCACTAAGTACAACTTAAAACCCTGGGGGCCATATATAAAATAAACATAAGACTCTACAAAGTGAGAAGGAGAAGGCAGGACAACTAAGGCTCTCAGAACCTGAGGAAGGATAAGGTGGTGAGTTCCCTGGTGTTTTCTTTCTGCATTGTATATCCCAGACTTGGAGCTCAAGAAGCCGGCTACCAAGAGAAATGCCAAGAGTCACAGGCAAAACAACAATAACAACAACAACTAGGAAGCCCAGCTGAAACCAAAGCCTGCGCTGTCTAGCATAAGGATCAGGAGTGAGGCTTCCTAGCAGGACAGAAAAGGTTTTGCCTGTAACTGCTCTAGCCCAGCCAAACACCACAGAAACAAACAACATCCCCCTCCCCCAAAACCCCAGCTGTGGTTGGGTCCCCACTCAAGGCAGCAAAACTCTAGTGGGGAGCCTAGAATCACACATTGTGCTGATGGAAGCAGGGGCCACTCTGCCCCTCTCATGTCAGCAGAAGCCAATCATGTGGAGACACTGGAAGTATACCTCCACTAGGCAGTAAGAAGGCAACTCTTCCCATCCCTGCTGGGATGATTTCAGGACTTTCACCACCACCCAGTGGTAAGGAGGCCACTCGATCCATGGGCTAAAAAGAACAATTTTTCCAGCGCATCAAGAAATGGGTTGAACTGAATGAAATGATTACAAAACCTATCCAAATTTGTGGGATGAAGCTACAGCGTTGCTGGAAGGGAAGTTTATATCATTAAGGGCTTATATTAAGAAAGAAAAGTATCGAGTCAATAATATAAGTTCTCACCTTAGGAAACCAGAAGAAGGAGAGCAAAATAAACCCAAAGCAAACAGAAGGAGGGGCGTACTAAAGATAAGAGCAGTAGCCAAGGAAGCTGAAAACAGAAAAACAACAGAGAAAAATCAGTGAAACGAAAATCTGGCTCTTTGAAAAGATCCATGAAACTCACAAACTCCAGCGAGATGGACAAAATTAACCTACAGTGATTCACTGCATTTACACTGAGTGAGTTTAGTAAATATATTCATGTTATAGTCTACTTCAGAAACCCAAGTACATGTTTTCTCCATGTGTATCGTACAGTGGAGGGAAATGTAGGAGAAAAATTGGACCCTTGATTTAAAATAGCAGTGAAATTTAATTTCCAACATAACAGGTAGATTGCTGTCCTTCAGGACCGAAACTATTTTTGGTAATATTTTTCGTGACTAGCTCAAATTATTTCCTAAGTGATAGAAATGATTCCATGATATCTGTGCCACAAGTTCAGTACTTTAGGCTGTAATCGCATCTTTGCAAGTTGGAAAGTCCTTGGGGAAACAGTAGACCTAAAGCATTAATTGGCCAAGACTTCATGTCTCAGGACTCATGTACTGGTAATAATAATGTATTTGAAGTTTTTTCAGATTTTGAATCAATTCCTCTTTCATATTGTTGGAAAGGTCGTTATTATGTGGGACTTAGTGGAAGATCTGCTTTTGGTAAAAAAATGAATGGTGTATATGGCCTCACAGTTCTCTAACAACCATTCTGTAACTGTAATAATAATGTAGTTATTTTTATTTTTTACCATATCCATATTTAAACTGTGTGTGTGTGTGTGTGTGTGCGCGTGCATGCGTGCATGCACATATGGGCTCGTGCATGTGGGCGAGATCCAAGCTACTTTAGAGCTGGCCAAATTTATCACCTCAGATTCTCTTAATAATTGTTAAAAACTGTTTTTAGTCGTTACTGAACAGTCAATTCCAATTTCAGGCAACAGATTTTGTCATTCTCTTTGGACCGTTAGAGGAAATTCTTGTCAAAATTCATCTTATATTTGCTTATATTTTCTCCTAATATTGTTTGCTTTGCTTTCTTTATATTTCTTTGACCAGAACAAATAAACGGCCTTTCATCCTTTTTGCTGCTGCAAGCACAGCAACAGTGGCAACAACAATAAGGGAGGTCAGTGGGAGGCTGGGACACTCATCTTCACAGCAAAATGCCCACTAATAAATACAGGAAGGAAAGATAGAAACAGAGACTCACCATGCTTTTAATCACCAAAGTCATAATCAAATTGGACCCAGAACCCTGAGTGAAAACTAAGACCAAGAGGTGAACACTTTCTTGGAAAAAAAGAATACCCACGTGCTATCAAAATATCATGTCACAGACTTCTTACAAACCACAGAGGGACAAAGGTACCTTTGCAATGGAGCAATCTGTCCAACCACACCTTTAATAATAAGTGATCAAACAGAGGAACGCCAACTGCAGCACTGACACCTAGACAACCCGACCCTATTAGAAGCCTCCACATGTGATGTAGTATGACCTGCTCATCACCTATTTAATATTCTTGCCAGGAATATTACATCTCAAAACAGGAATCTAGGAGTTCCTGTCGTGGTGCAGCAGAAACGAATCTGACTAGGAACCACGAGGTTACAGGTTCAATCCCTGGCCTTGCTCAGTGAGTTAAGGATCCGGCGTTGTGGTGAGCTGTGGTATAGGTCACAGACACGGCTTGGATCTGGCGTTGCTGTGGCTATGGCACAGGCTGGCAGCTGTAGCTTCGATTAGACCCCTAGCCTGGGAGCCTCTATATGCCACGGATGCAGCCCTAAAAAGCAAAAAATAAAGTAAAATAAAATAAAAATAAATATAAAACTAAAAACTGAAAACATGTATCTAAACAAGAGGAAAATACCAGGCAAACACAGACTGCGGACACTTTACAAGCAAACAGGCCTAGGCTCTTGGAAAATGTCATTGTCACGAAAGATTTGAGTTGAGTTGAGGGATTGTTTGGGACTAGAGGATACTAAAGAGGCATGACGATTGAGTGCAATGTATGATATTTGACGGGATTGTTGATCCTCAGCAGGACAACAATTACTGGGACAACTGGGGAAATTGAATATGGATGGTGTGTGGACTTAGATAATATTATTGTGTCATTGTGAAATTTCTTCAATGTGATAATGGTACCGCAGTTAGACAGGAGGACAACCTAGTTCTTAGGAAAAGCATTCTGAAGTAATTGGATGACGTGTTTGGAACTGTTAAGTGGTTGGGCAAAGGAGAAGGAAGAAGAAAGATAAAGCCATGGGATAACAGGAATCCAGGTGGAAAGAATGTTTGCTCTTCAACTTCTTGCATTTTCAAAATGAAAAGTTGAGGGAAATGGATTGCTCATAGTTTTGTTATGCATTGAAATATTTACCAATGAAATAAGATGATTTCTGATGTTTCCTTGCAAATCATCTGAGGGGAGAGGGAGAGGAGAGAAGATCTGTATGAATTAAGATTGGCTATGAGTCGTTGATGGTAGCAGCTGGGTGATGGGTAATGGGAGGTTCCCTTCACTAGTCTCTCTTGTTCAATGGTTGTCAAAGCGTGGTTCCCCACCAGCAGCATTGGCATCACCAGGGAACTTGTCAGAAAAGCAAACCCTGGGTCCAACCCCGGATTTTTTAATCTGAGACTATAGATGTGGAACTCAGCAATCTGTGTTTTAACAAGCCCTTTGGGCAATTCTGATGCAAGCTCAGGTTCCAGGACCACTGCTCTACTGCCATGAACGTGGAGATTGCAACTGTGTATACAGACACTTATTTGTATATGTTTGAAATTATCCATCGTACAATTTTTTAAAGTAAAGAAAAACAGTTGGGCATCCCAACTGTTTAGTGGTCAAGTTTTAATAAAAAGTTTCAAGACAGATTACCCTAATCTTATATGAACACTGCCGGAGGATAGCAAAGAAGGACTTTCACCCAACTCAATCTATGAGACAAGAGGACCTTGACCCTGGAATCAGCAAAGATGGTATGAAGAGGGAAGCATCAGGTCAATCTTGCTCATGAAAAGAGGACGTAAAAAATTCCAAGCAAAGCTTTAGCAAACTGAACCCACCAGCATACAAAATAATAATAATAATAATAATAATAATAATAACAATAATAATAATAATAATTCACCATAACTAAGTTACACGCCTATCCTAGGAGAGCAAAATTGGTTGAACATTAGAAAGACTATAGATGCAAGGGGGCATGAGTGAAGTTTGTGTGTTGTTGATAGATGGAAGGGGGCATGAGAGAAGTTTTTGTGTTGCTGATATATTCTGCTGCTTGATCCAGATGATAACCGAATGTGTATGTTTAGTTTCTGAAAACTCATTAAGGTATACACTTATGATTTTTAGCCTTCATCCTTCAGTAAAGATTCTGAAAAAACTCTCGCTATATTAACAGATTCAATGAATAGAGTCTTGATCATTTCAATAGGGGCCGAAAAAGTAAAATCCAATATCTATCCACAATTTTAAAC